>NC_054587.1:459936-589936 GCF_017654505.1 Polyodon spathula
GTATTCTCTTTTCCTTCTCGTTCTTCACCCCTCTTTCCCCTTTTATTCTCGCATCCCCTGTACTCCTAAGTTTTGCGCCTTCTCCTCCCACATAGAGAGAGAGAGAGAGAGAGGAGAGATAATCTCTTAGCTGAGAAGCGATGAGAGAAAGGAGAGAGGAGATGAGAGAGATATTCAGTGCTCCCAGAGCAGCAAGACTAGCACAGTATGCTGTTGCTCATCAGTGTCACTGTAATGCAAGCTGACAGCTCTCCTGAAATAAACTGTTAAGCCCGTTCAGTACTAAACTGTGCAGAAGGCAGTCAATGAGATTTTGGTTTTTTTTGGAAAGAATACTTTTTTCTGCGATGCGACAAGAAAGAGAGGGGGAGAAAGAGAGAGGGGGAAATAAAAACCTTTCTCTCTGTCTCTCCATCTCTCTCTCTGTCTTCTCTCCTCTCTCTGTCTCTCCTCTCTCCTCTCTCTCTCTTCTTGCTTGCTGCATCACATTTGTTTGATTTTTATCTCTTGTTTCACGGAAATGAACAGATGGAGATTTAATGAGACAGAAGGACAGTCTAATCCAGACAGTCTAATCCCAGAGTTTTATATATTATACAGCAACACCAAACACGATTCAGACAGCCCCCCTGAGCTTCAATCTGCATAGTTTTATATATTATACAGCAACACCAAACACGATTCAGACACCCCCCTGAGCTTCAATCTGCATAGTTTTATATATTATACAGCAACACCAAACACGATTCAGACAGCCCCCCTGAGCTTCAATCTGCATAGTTTTATATATTATACAGCAACACCAAACACGATTCAGACACCCCCCTTGAGATTCAATCTGCATAGTTTTATATTTTATACAGCAACACCAAACACGATTCAGACAGCACCCCTGAGCTTCAATCTGCATAGTTTTATATATTATACAGCAACGCCAAACACGATTCAGACACCCCCCTGAGCTTCAATCTGCATAGTTTTATATATTATACAGCAACACCAAACACGATTCAGACAGCCCCCCTGAGCTTCAATCTGCATAGTTTTATATATTATACAGCAACACCAAACACGATTCAGACACCCCCCTGAGCTTCAATCTGCATAGTTTTATATATTATACAGCAAAACCAAACACTATTCAGACACCCCCCTGAGCTTCAATATGCATAGTTTTATATATTATACAGCAAAACCAAACACTATTCAGACACCCCCCTGAGCTTCAATCTGCATAGTTTTATATATTATACAGCAACACCAAACACGATTCAGACACCCCCCTGAGCTTCAATCTGCATAGTTTTATATATTATACTGCAACACCAAACACGATTCAGACAGCACCCCTGAGCTTCAATCTGCATAGTTTTATATATTATACAGCAACACCAAACACGATTCAGACAGCCCCCCTGAGTTTCAATCTGCATAGTTTTATATATTATACAGCAACACCAAACACGATTCAGACACCCCCCTGAGTTTCAATCTGCATAGTTTTATATATTATACAGCAACACCAAACACGATTCAGACAGCCCCCCTGAGCTTCAATCTGCATAGTTTTATATATTATACAGCAACACCAAACACGATTCAGACACCCCCCTGAGCTTCAATCTGCATAGTTTTATATATTATACAGCAACACCAAACACGATTCAGACAGCACCCCTGAGCTTCAATCTGCATAGTTTTATATATTATACAGCAACACCAAACACGATTCAGACAGCCCCCCTGAGCTTCAATCTGCATAGTTTTATATATTATACAGCAACACCAAACACGATTCAGACAGCCCCCCTGAGCTTCAATCTGCATAGTTTTATATATTATACAGCAACACCAAACACGATTCAGACAGCCCCCCTGAGCTTCAATCTGCATAGTTTTATATATTATACAGCAACACCAAACACGATTCAGACAGCCCCCCTGAGCTTCAATCTGCATAGTTTTATATATTATACTGCAACACCAAACACGATTCAGACACCCCCCTGAGCTTCAATATGCATAGTTTTATATATTATACAGCAAAACCAAACACTATTCAGACACCCCCCTGAGCTTCAATCTGCATAGTTTTATATATTATACAGCAACACCAAACACGATTCAGACACCCCCCTGAGTTTCAATCTGCATAGTTTTATATATTATACAGCAACGCCAAACATGATTCAGACACCCCTTGAGTTTCAAAGCACAGGGAAGCATTGTAAAGCACAGAGAGGTCTGGTAAAGCATAGGGAAGCATTATAAAGCACGCATTGCTATCCTTGACAAGCATTAAAGCATAGGGAAGCATTGTAAAGCACAGAGAGGTCTGGTAAAGCATAGGGAAGCATTGTAAAGCACAGAGAGGTCTGGTAAAGCATAGGGAAGCATTGTAAAGCACAGAGAGGTCTGGTAAAGCATAGGGAAGCATTGTAAAGCACAGAGAGGTCTGGTAAAGACCAGGGAAGCATTGTAAAGCACAGAGAGGTCTGGTAAAGCATAGGGAAGCATTGTAAAGCACAGAGAGGTCTGGTAAAGCTTAGGGAAGCATTGTAAAGCACAGAGAGGGTCTGGTAAAGCATAGGGAAGCATTGAAAAGCACAGAGAGGTATGGTAAAGCAAAGGGAAGCATTGTAAAGCACAAATTACATAAGACAAAATGTCACATTTGACTGTCGTAAAACGACAGCACTTGACTTAAACTTCACCCCTTAATGTATTCTGATTCGTGCCAATTGATCCTGGCTGCATCGTTTTAAAGGCAGCTTCAATAGCTAATGCACAGCGAAAGAGCATCGTTAACAAGAGTGGGTTATTAAGTTAACGACCCTTTTAAAAAAACAAAAAAACTATTCCCGAGTGATTTGACTTTTAGTTTTTAAAAAATCATCTACAAAAAAAACCAAACAAACATCTTCTCATGTCCAGAGAGAGTTCCAAAGTGACACTCTGATTCATAAAAGAATGAAATGTTTAGAGCTTTGGAAATCAACGTGTCATTTAACTAATAAAGCTTTTTTTTTGTTCGATATAAGAGTTGGTAGTTTGGCTGAGGCTGGCTGGTCCCAGCGCTTAAAGAAAAGGGGTCTGGATACCAAGAGGTTGAAATCACTGTGTGAGAGACCCTGCAGCAGCCCCTGACTCGCTGTATGTGTGTGAGAGACCCTGAGCGAGTCACAGAACCTCCTTGTGCTCCGCGCAAAACCAACGAGGTCCTATTGGGCTAAGAGACTCTGCAGCAGCCCCCCGACTCCATGGGACTGTAGGTGTGGATAGACACCTGAGCAGTCACATTGAACCTCCTTGTACTCCGGTCCTCGGACGAGACGTGTCCTTCAGATGAGACGCAAAACAAACGAGGTCCTATTGGAAGAGACTCTGCAGCAGCCCACTGACTCACTGTGTGTGTGTGAGAGACCCTGAGCGAGTCACTGAACCTCCTTGTGCTCCGTCCTTCGGACGAGACGCCAAACAAACGAGGTCCTATTGGAAGAGACTCTGCAGTCTGGTTTCTGATCACAGTGTTTGGTTTTCTCCAGCTCTTATTCTAAAGGGTTTTTCTGCTGCAGTTTTGACACGTCGCTCTCACTCTCTCTCACATGGCATCGCGGAACAGATGGTGTCGACTCCACTTCCAAATATAACCTTTTTGTATGTTTGATTTTAAAGCACCTGCTTATTTTACCCCTGGTTTTTTCTCTCCTTGATTTATAGTAGAATATCCAGTCACCTTTATAAAAGTAGGATTTTGCAGTTTTCAAGTTTAATATGCTTTAGCAGACCTCTCTGTGCTTTACAATGCTTCCCTATGCTTTACCAGACCTCTCTGTGCTTTACAATGCTTCCCTATGCTTTACCAGACCTCTCTGTGCTTTACAATGCTTCCCTATGCTTTACCAGACCTCTCTGTGCTTTACAATGCTTCCCTATGCTTTACCAGACCTCTCTGTGCTTTACAATGCTTCCCTATGCTTTACCAGACCTCTCTGTGCTTTACAATGCTTCCCTATGCTTTACCAGACCTCTCTGTGCTTTACAATGCTTCCCTATGCTTTACCAGACCTCTCTGTGCTTTACAATGCTTCCCTATGCTTTACCAGACCTCTCTGTGCTTTACAATGCTTCCCTATGCTTTACCAGACCTCTCTGTGCTTTACAATGCTTCCCCTTTACCAGACCTCTCTGTGCTTTACAATTTCTAAGTCCCTACTTCCAGAGCAGTAAATCTGCTTTACAATGCTTCCCCTATGCTTTACCAGACCTCTCTGTGCTTTACAATGCTTCCCTATGCTTTACCAGACCTCTCTGTGCTTTACAATGCTTCCCTATGCTTTACCACCTCTCTGTGCTTTACAATGCTTCTCCATGCTTTACCAGACCTATCTGTGCTTTACAATGCTTCCCTATGCTTTACCACACCTCTCTGTGCTTTACATGCTACGGGAACATGGATCTAGAGCACGAAATTTTACGAAATGCTTTACCCGACCTCTCTGTGCTTTACAATGATTCCCTATGCTTTACCAGACCTCTCTATGCTTTACTTCCCTATGCTTTACCACACCTCTCTGTGCTTTACAATGCTTCCCTATGCTTTACCACACCTCTCTGTGCTTTACAATGCTTCCCTATGCTTTACCAGACATGCTTTACCACTCTGTGCTTTACAATGCTTCCCTATGCTTTACCAGACCTCAGGGATACGAAAATGTCTGGTCCAAAGGTGAGGGAAGGACGGCTTTAGATGTTTTTTTTTTTTTTTGTGGAAAATCAACAAGCCAATGAACCGTAGGATTGCACAGCTGCCTACTTTAAAAAATATACTTTTTTCACCATCCAACGACAAAAGTACCCACAACTGTCATTATTATTATTATTATTATTATTATTATTATTACTCTTACCATACATCACCAAGTTGCCATGGGCGACCAGAATCGTTGCTGAACAGAACAGCAGGAGGGTGTGATGTGTGGAAGACGTCATCTCTGTATTTCGACACTGTAATCCGATGAACGGAACGAGTTGAAAAAACGAAATCTGCGCTCTTCCCAGCTCGGGATCCCCCTGCAAAAAAGTAAAAAACAACAACAAAACAACAACAACAAAAAGAAAATAGAATTTGAAATAGAATAAAGCAAAATTTCTATTTTGACTCAAGTCTGTAGATTTGCATCATCGTTGCTTAACTTCTTTTAAACCCCCACGACCAAGTTTTGTGGGTTTTGTCTTTGAAAAAATGGATTTTTGTCTTTCAGACATTTGGAAAAATCACTATTCCATGCAGTTGACAGTTTTTAAAATCTTTTATAAAAATGTAAATTTATTCAGTAGCTTTCACTGGACTCTATGAAGCTGAGGGAGTTCATTCTATATAGAGGGGGTGCAATTCAATATGTTAACAAGGGAACATTATTCAGCAGCTTTCACTGGACTCTATGAAGCTGAGGGAGTTCATTCTATATAAAGGGGGTGCAATTCAATATGATAACAAGGGAACATTATTCAGCAGCTTTCACTGGACTCTATGAAGCTGAGGGAGTTCATTCTATATAGAGGGGGTGCAATTCAATATGTTAACAAGGGAACATTATTCAGCAGCTTTCACTGGACTCTATGAAGCTGAGGGAGTTCATTCTATATAGAGGGGGTGCAATTCAATATGTTAACAAGGGAACATTATTCAGCAGCTTTCACTGGACTCTATGAAGCTGAGGGAGTTCATTCTATATAGAGGGGGTGCAATTCAATATGTTAACAAGGGAACATTATTCAGCAGCTTTCACTGGACTCTATGAAGCTGAGGGAGTTCATTCTATATAGAGGGGGTGCAATTCAATATGTTAACAAGGGAACATTATTCAGCAGCTTTCACTGGACTCTATGAAGCTGAGGGAGTTCATTCTATATAGAGGGGGTGCAATTCAATATGTTAACAAGGGAACATTATTCAGCAGCTTTCACTGGACTCTATGAAGCTGAGGGAGTTCATTCTATATAGAGGGGGTGCAATTCAATATGTTAACAAGGGAACATTATTCAGCAGCTTTCACTGGACTCTATGAAGCTGAGGGAGTTCATTCTATATAGAGGGGGTGCAATTCAATATGTTAACAAGGGAACATTATTCAGCAGCTTTCACTGGACTCTATGAAGCTGAGGGAGTTCATTCTATATAGAGGGGGTGCAATTCAATATGATAACAAGGGAACATTATTCAGCAGCTTTCACTGGACTCTATGAAGCTGAGGGAGTTCACTCTATATATGCCCATTAATTCCCCCGCATTTCCTAAATCTACTGCCACCCTTCTGATTGATCCCCGTACGTTTCCATCTCTCCTTTTCTTTGCCTAGCTATCTATATAAAAATGTTCCCCCTTTTTCCCCCACCCTCCATCCCTCCTCTCCTCCTCCTCCACCCCTCCCTCTCCTCCGCTCCTCATCGCCTATTATTCTGTATTTATTCAATGGATGGTGTTGCCTCCTAGTTCATATTATTATTATTATTATTATTATTATTATTATTATTATTATGGGCCCTGATCTATAGATATATATATTAGTATATATAATATATATATATATATATTCTGATACAGAACGATAATATATCCATAATAATATACACCCCCAATATTGTACTAAGTAATAATATGATCCATTCTCCTTTTCAGCTAAAAACTAACGAAACATTATGTATAATCCCAATACGGAAATATATCTATATATCTTGTGTCGTATGATAACGGGTGTGTGTGTGTGCGTGTGTGTGTGTGTGTGTGTATGTGTGTCTGTTGTCTGTTTTAAATGATGTCATTATCGGTACCTCATTCGCTATCCTCTTCCTCAAACACATTAAATGGACGAGAGGCGGTTTTGGGTAAAGGCAGAAGGAGTGGGGGGTTGGGGCATTTGAACCAAACCCCCCCCCCACCCCCCCCCCCCCCCCCCCAACCCCCCCCCCCCCCCCCCCCCCCCCCCCCCCCCCCCCCCCACCCCAACCCCCCCCCCCCCCCCCCCCCCCCCCAACCCCCCCCCCCCCCCCCCACCCCCCCCCCCACCCCCCCCACCCCCACACCCCCCCCACAATCCCCCCCCCCCCCCCCCCCCCCACCCCCCCCCCCCCCCACCCACCCCCCCCCCCCATCTCCTTCCGAAAAACCGAAGCTCTCTCCTTGTTTTTCTTTCTCAAAAATAATAATATAAAAGAGAACCCAACCTCTCTCGGTTTCCCTAAACAGGGACCGCTAGACCGCAGGCGCACCGAGACAGGGAAGCAATTAAGAGCTCGTTCTTTCGTTAAAATAATGCTCTCTTTTTCCCCCCCCCCCCCCCTCTAACCCCATCTCCCCATCCCCCCCCCACCCTCCCCTCGAACCCCCATCTCCCCAGCCCCCTCACTTAGATTCTAGAATAAGGGGGACCACAACAATACCGATCTGAATCTACTGTCCTCCTTACCTTTACAACGCTCCTACAGTGAAGCTAGACAGACATATTAGAGACAGATGGATATTGAAATGTTAAATACTATCTGTAAATCTATCTACGGTCAGAATTTATGATATTTATATAGGAGATACATACACCTCAGATATACACAATTGTTTTTGCAGAATATAACGCATTTAAAGATAGATTCCAACATGCACCTCATATTATTATTATTATTATTATTATTATTATTTATATTATTATTATTATTATTATTATTATTATTATTAGTATTAAGCGACTATTGCATTTTGCTTACCTGCACGATTTTTGCTGGGTTGGATCCCAAATTGCGTTAATTCGCCTTTCTCTCTCTTTGCCTTCTCTCTTTCGGCAACACGGCGTCTCTCTCTCTGGGGGGGGAGAGAGAGAGAAGAGGAGGGAGAGAGAAGGGGAGGGAGGGAGGGGAGAGAGGAGAGAGAGAGAGAAGAGAGAGAGAGAGAGGAGGGGAGAGAGAGAGGGGGGGAGAGAGAGGGAGGGAGGGAGAGATCTCTCTCTCATCTCTCTCTCTCTCTCTCTCTCTCTGAGGTGTGTGTGTGAGAGAGAGACTATGGGAGGAGAGAGATAGCGAAACGTCTCTGTTGTGTTATTATTGTTATAATTATTTAATGATAATCGGGAATTATATTGTAGATATCCTTTTTTAAAAAAAAGAGCGAAGCGAAGCCGGCCCTTCAGACTGGTTGGAGATTGATGCGCGCACCTTGCTCATTCTAGTAGAGCGATTCTGCAAGCGGTATAGCCCAAAGGCTTTTCTCTATGAATGCTGTACGTAGACTCCTTGAGATGCTTGCTTGAGTGCTCTCTCTCTCTCTCTCTCTCTCTCTCTCTCTCTCTCTCTCTCTCTCTCTCTCTCTCTCTCTCTCTCTCTCTCTCTCTCTCTCTCCTCTATTTCGACAGCTGGTGACCCTATGCGATCAATAAACGCAAAGACAGGAAAACCGTATCAGATAGATAGATAGATAGATAGATAGATAGATAGATAGATAGATAGATAGATAGATAGATATACCTACAGCCGAATGTACCTCCTGTGACGTCTACTTATCCTTACGCAGTAAAGACAGATACCGAAAATAGAATACAGATGTTGTCGCCAAACACATGCGGAATATGCACACAGACTGGAGGGAGATACAGCTGTGTGTTGTGTGTGTGTGTGTGTGTGTGTGTGTGTGTGTGTGTGTGTGTGTGTGTGTGTGTATTATTATAGTATATAGTGTAAATATTCGGGGAGGTTGCATAGGAATAGAATAGACGTGTTTCTGGGTGTTGGCTGGCTGGGTATGTACATAACAGAACGTCACATTCAGTCTCAAATAAAGGAAAATACTGAGAAAGGCGTGTCCCTGTTTTAAGCTGGTTGAATTCTGCAACGCATCGGTCTGTTCTCTCTCTCTCTCTCTCTCTCTCTCTCTCTCTCTCTCTCTCTCTCTCTCTCTCTCTCTCTCTCTCTCACTGCAGCAAAAGCAATCTGTAGCGTCTGAGGTAGGGTGGGAGGGAGGCGGTGAACGGATTTTAAAAGGTTTGGGCGCGAAATAATTCACATTGTGCTGCGGCGTGTTACAATGTGTGTGCGTGTGTGTGTGTGTGTGTGTGTATTTGCCGTGTGTGTGTGTGTGTGTGTGTGTATTTAGAACGCGGGTCATTTATAATTAGTTAGTTATAGTCACTTTTATCCAAAGCGACTTCCAGAGACTACGGGGGGGTGAACTCTGCATCATCAACAACTGATGCTGCTGCAGAGTCTCTTCCAATAGGACCTCGTTTGTTTGGCGTCTCGTCCGAAGGACGGAGCACAAGGAGGTTCAGTGACTCGCTCAGGGTCTCTCACACACACACAGTGAGTCAGGGGCTGCTGCAGAGTCTCTTCCAATAGGACCTCGTTTGTTTGGCGTCTCGTCCGAAGGACGGAGCACAAGGAGGTTCAGTGACTCGCTCAGGGTCTCTCACACACACACAGTGAGTCGGTGGCTGAGCCCGGTGCTTCGTGTAGTTCACTTTTAAAATCAATTTTAAGATTAAACTAAGATTTTATAAATAGGCAAGGAGACAGTTGCGTTCAGAAAGTTTGTCAACAGCAACTGGTTCTCAGAAAGACTAGGGCGGGGGAGTGTGTTGCCCGTGTCTCCTCACTCAGACTCCTGACCTACCAAATACCTGTCTGGCGGAAGGTGACAGAAAACCCTTATTTGAACATTTCTCTCTCCTCTCCCTTCTCCCTTCTCCAGCACCTCGCTACACTCATCTCGCCTCTCTCTCTCTCTCTCTCTCTCTCTCTCTCTCTCTCTCTCTCTCTCTCTCTCTCTCTCTCTCTCTCTCTCTCTCTCTCTCTCTCCTAATTGTTGTCCATTAGCTGACCAGGACTCATTGATATTGTTCAAGTGTTTCCAAGGTAGATCTCATGACAAAGGTTCTGCGCTATAACTTAATTAGGGTGGACTCAACCCTCAGACCTCTCTGTGCTTTACAATGCTTCCCTGTGCTTTACCAGACCTCTCTGTGCTTTACAATGCTTTTGTAATCTTGTTATGTTTTGAGGTGTTGTTGTTTTCTTCATTTTCTTATTTTTTTTTTAAATGAATTTTTTGTTTTTTGGTATTTTTTCTTTGCTGCCTTGTATTGTGTGACTAAATTGTTTTTATTTTGGTAATTTAATTTTTTTGTTATTCTTTTATCGTGTTTTTGTATTGCTTTTTTTTTTTTTTATAATTTAATGCTTTTTTGCTTTTACCTATATTAATTATTCTTATTTGCTCTCCCTAGCTTTACTCTCTCTCACCTCTCTGTGCTTTACAATGCTTCCCTATGCTTTACCAGACCTCTCTGTGCTTTACAATGCTTCCCTGTGCTTTACCAGACCTCTCTGTGCTTTACAATGCTTCCCTATGCTTTACCAGACCTCTCTGTGCTTTACAATGCTTCCCTATGCTTTACCAGACCTCTCTGTGCTTTACAATGCTTCCCATGACCTCTCTGTGCTTTACAATGCTTCCCTGTGCTTTACCAGACCTCTCTGTGCTTTACAATGCATCCCTAGTCTTTACCAGACCTCTCTGTGCTTTACCGGACCTATCAGTATAATATTACCCATCTCTTTCCGTAAACAAACCGCCTCTATTGCGGGAAGGCAGAGTTTAGGTTAACTGAAAAACAAAGAGCGAGCAAGCCACCCTTATTTATTAATGGCTGTTTTTTTTTTTAGGGCCGTTTTCCAAACAGATGGCGATTCTGCCAAGTCAATTCTGGGAAGCGACGTATTGAATAAAACACACAGCGGAACGGACCGGCACTCAAATGGATTTTGGCTCGTTAGTTTTCTGTTAATAAAGACGTCTCGGGATGAAAGTCAACCAGGCGTGCTCCATTGGTTTTCATGCTCCAGCGGATCTGAGGGGACAGAAAACCGGACTTTGGCTACCTGGCTTCCTCTTGGTTGCTTGGCAAACACCCACCCCGTCCGCCCCCCATCCCTTTTATATTGAGTACCCCCAAATCAGCGGGAAGACAATCTGCAAAGAAAATGTTGTAATATGATACATATCAGGCGGAGTGTTCCATGTCAGTATGTCAGAAACTGTCAATCAAAAACATCACGTCACGTCACAGTGAGACTTCTCATCGGGCCACGCTGTCAAAGCCTCGACTCCCGTGTCTTTAATTAACTTCTGCTTTATTTGAAGGAGAAACAAACGAGGTCCTGTTGGAAGAGTCTCTGCAGCTAATTTTTTTCGTTTGAGACATTTTAAAATACAAATAAATAAATACATTTTTTTTTCTGATAAACAATGCTTATAAATAAACAAAGATAAACAACTATGCGGGTTAATTCTCTCTTCTCCTCTTCTCTTCTCTTCTCTCCTCTCTCTTCTCTCTCTCTCTCTCTCTCTCTCTCTCTCTCTCTCTCTCTCTCTCTCTCTCTTTATAACACCACACTATCTCTCTTCCCCCCCCCCCTCTCTATCGCTTTGCAGAGACAACACAATAATAACAACATTATCGATAGCTGGGTCCCCCCCCCTCCGTCCCCCGGCTGCGCCGAGACTCGCCCAGCCGCACCTCGACCCTCCGTCCCCCCCTCCGTCCCCCGACTCCGACTCCGACCCGTCCGTCCCCCGTCCCCCCCGTCCCCCCGTCCCCCCCGGCAGGTCGAAGCAGTTCAGTCTTGATTGTTTCAAACAGTTTCTGGATGTTTTATCTCGAATCGAGACGTGGAGGGAGAAAGCGAGCCTCCTGCCGGCAGAAGTGAACGGTGTTGGTGGCGGTGTTTTAAATAATGTTTATTGTTGTTTTTGTTGTTCTTGTTGTTATTGTTGTCGTCATTTGAGGACGTTACCATTCAGTGCCCGACCATTGCTTCCTGGTTCTTAGTACTGAATCACGTTTTAAAATAACTTGGACGCGTCATATCCGGTTTTGTTTCCCGCGACCTTCTTTATTATTATTATTATTATTATTATTTTATTATTATTATTATTATTAGCAGTAGTAGTAAAGTCTTCATCCGTGCTGTCCTGTGACACCTGGGTGAGTCTCCTGGGATAAAGCAGGGGTCTGGGAAATAAATAAATTTTAATTTTCATTGTAATACCACCTCTTCCCACAAGAGGTCAGCATAACATCAGAGATTTGTCCCTGAAAGTTAGTTTTTTTTAATCGCACAGCAGATGATAATAATGATAATGATAATGATAATGATGAAGATGAAGAGGGGACGGGCGTCCAGGGGGACATGGAACTGGAGGACATCAAGCAGGACATCCCCCGGCTGGACCCGGACCAGATCGCAGAGGGTTTGTTTGACGTGGATGTGGTACAGGTGAAAGAAGAGGAAATAGAAGTGTCTATCGATCACGTGACCCAGGAGGAGGTGAGGGGATGCAAAACACATTCCAAGGATTTGAGAGGTGAGGCGTCGATCAGGGACCTGTCTGTCTGTCTGTCTGTCTGTCTACAAGGATGGGAATCAGACTCCCGCTGCACAGCGGTGTGATCCAGTCCTGCTTTCACTAGGAGTTTAATAATCAGACTCCCGCTGCACAGCAGTGTGATCCAGTCCTGCTTTCACTAGGAGTTTAATAATCAGACTCCCGCTGCACAGCAGTGTGATCCAGTCCTGCTTTCACTAGGAGTTTAATAATCAGACTCCCGCTGCACAGCAGTGCTGATCCAGTAAAACCTGGACTTTCACTAGGAGTTCCAGTCCAGTAATGATAGACACACCTGAGCTTGTTCCAGCCTAGTCTAGTGATACACACTGCAGGGGTAATTCCAGTCCAGCTCCAGTGATATTAAACCTGGACAATGGATCACAGTCCTGCTGTGTAATTCCAGGAGTCTGATTACCAGCCCTGCAATGTAATTCCAGTCCAGTCCAGTGATATTAAACTGCAGTTACAATGTAATTCCAGTCCAGTCCAGTGATATTAAACTGCAGTTACAATGTAATTCCAGCCCAGTCCAGTGATATTAAACTGCAGTTACAATGTAATTCCAGTCCAGTCTAGTTTTATTATTATTATTATTATTATTATTATTATTATTGCATTTGACTTTAAAACATTTTTAATGTCACAGATTTTGATAAACGCGACTTGTTTCTTTTTTAAGAGACTTGACTAATTGTAACCATAAAAGATCAATAATTTCTATAGCGATGGATATACGTTACTGATTGATCTCATTGGCTTGCCAACCCTCTGCATGTTCTCTGCTGCTGTTTGTGTTTAAAAGAAAAAAAAAAGTTTCTTTAATGTTTTCGTTCAGTTGTCAAGATGTTTCTTTTTTTTGTTTTTAAGCAGATATGTGTTTACCTGAGTGTAAATGAGAAACTATTTTCCTTACCCTGTTCAAATCATGCGTCAGTCTAACGTTACTGACCCTCACATCGTCATTAAACTCTAGCTTTGCCATTCAAGTTGTGTAACAGGAAAGTGTGTTTCTGTATAAAGATAGAATTCTTTTTTTGAAAAAAAAAAAAATGTATCGTATGGTTTCAGTTTACAGAACTGCAGAATGATCGTTCTCTTGTCTCAGATAGAACAAAGCTGTACATTCCAGTAAAAATTAACCCTTTAACTCCTGGAGAAATTGAAGACTTTGCATTTATTGGGGAACGTTCTTGTGGCACCTGATTGACGTCACCTCTCTCATCGTAACACAAGGAGCGCGCTGGCGGCAACGCGATACGGTATTTTCCCAAACAATTTTCCACCGGTCAATTTTGTCACTCTGCCTGCAATTCCAGAAGCGATTAGCATGCAGGGTTTGCGGTGACATTAAACTACAGCTGTCAAGGAAACATAATCAGCTAAAGCAGACTGGGTTACCAGACAGGTTTGGTAAGGAAAGAAATGGACACTGAAGTCTGTGCATGCTCACAGGATCAATTGCTAGAAATGCTGCCTTTTCATTTCTTGATTCCAGTATTAAAACGTCACACACACAGAACTACAGTACTATGTCAAGAAGGTGGCTTTAACAGACCACACTTGCAATTCATTTCAAACAGTGAGAGAAGAGGAACACGGAGCCACACGCAATCAAACGCAGGAGACGCCTTATTACAAAGCGCTCTGACATTTTCACACAGGGGTGTGTTTCTGTATCGCTGATTACTGAGCGAGAATTGAAATCCTCACACCCAGAGGTGTTTTTGCGCAGGCTGGTAGATAAAGGATATCAGTGACACATCTGGAGGTGTTCTAGTTAATTTGCACAGGACTGCTGTTCTAAACTTTAGGTAGCTTCCGTTTCTGCTCTCTCTGTGCTAAACTTCAAGTCTGGGGATTTATCTAGACCAAAGGGGGTATCCAGCTCCGGTCCAGAGAGAGCGGCAGAGTGTTCAGGTGTCTGTTACAGATTATCTCTAAATTATTCATTGAGCAAATTGTAATGAAATTGAAAAAAAAAAAAAAAAAGTCTTTTAGATATTGATGATTAAGTGACCTCTTTCCCTTCTCTTTCTACTCTGAAGAGATTTGAATTGTTTTAAGCTGTCCTTGCTTAATTGAGTCCAAGGTTCAGCCTCGATGTCCTTCTCTGTCCCGTCTGGGGTTCCCAAACCCCGGTCCTGGAGGAACCCTCTGCGTCTGCCGGCTTTCATTCCAGCTGATCTCTCAGTTCGCCAGACCCTTAACAATCGGTGAAGCAAGTGATCGATTCGAGGAAGGGTCTGGTTCAGTAATTAAGAGCTCAGCTGGAATCAAAACCAGCAGACACGGGGGTGGGGGGGGGGGGTTCCCTAGAATCTGGGCTGAGAATCTCGGGGGGGTAATGAGGTCAGCTGATCAGAACAGCACAGTATTCTAGATGTGAGGGTCAATTAACCAACTAAGCGAGTAACGAGGACTTAATCTAGCACAACCTCTCTAGGCTCGTGTTCCACTCTGTTGTTGCAATATAGCCTCAGCATTGTGTTTGCTTAATGGATTGCCTCACCGCCCTGGCGAGATGCTTCTCCGCGGTTCTCCCCTCTGTGTGGCTCTCGGCGCGGGTGACTTGGTTTCTTAGTTTCTCAGCTGAATGGCCACTTTGTGTCCCAAACAAGTGATGGTCCGGAGCCAAGCGCCGCTTCGTCAAAACGGTTTTCTTTCTCTTGATTTGCACAGCTTCCCTTATCCGGGACTGTGGCAGATTTCCAAAGTCGTGAACGTTTTTTTCTCTGGATAAAAAAGACTATATATATATATATATATATAAAAGCTTTTGGATCTTTTTTCTTTTTTAACCTTTTTGCAATTTTAGCTTATGTATAAGTCCAATTTTATTTCGATTTTTTGTGTTTATACTTTTTTCATTGTTCTGATATTTGTTTTTGCAAACTTTTTTTTTCAAGTTTTCTAATTAAAACCGCATTTCTTGTTTCTTCCTTTCTCTCAGTTTCCTTTCTCTCAGTTCGATAGCATTTTGTAAGACACTGGTTTTCATGGTTTTGTTGTGTGTGTGTGTGAAGTGTTTTGGAATCGTTGGGATGAAAGGTGTATGTTGTCTTTACAGAAATAAACAAAACAAACAAACAAACAAAAACTGGGGTCAACACAACACAGCTGTGGCCAAAATGTTTGCATCACCTAGAATTGTGTGTGATGCAAACTCTTTTCACCAGAGTGACCCTGAGCAAGTCACCGAACCTCCTTGCGCTCAATCCTTCGGATGAGACGCCAAACAAACGAGGTCCTATTGGAAGAGACTCTGCAGCAGCCCCTGACTCACTGTGTGTGTGTGAGAGACCCTGAGCGAGTCACTGAACCTCCTTGTGCTCCGTCCTTCGGACGAGACGCCAAACAAACGAGGTCCTATTGGAAGAGACTCTGCAGCAGCCCCTGACTCACTGTGTGTGTGTGAGAGACCCTGAGCGAGCGAAGTCCTTCGAGACTGAAACAAACGAGGTCCTTTGGCTGCGTCCTTCGGATGAGACGCCAAACAAACGAGGTCCTATTGGAAGAGACTCTGCAGCAGCCCCTGACTCACTGTGTGTGTGTGAGAGACCCTGAGCGAGTCACTGAACCTCCTTGTGCTCCGTCCTTCGGACGAGACGCCAAACAAACGAGGTCCTATTGGAAGAGACTCTGCAGCAGCCCCTGACTCACTGTGTGTGTGTGAGAGACCCTGAGCGAGTCACTGAACCTCCTTGTGCTCCGTCCTTCGGACGAGACGCCAAACAAACGAGGTCCTATTGGAAGAGACTCTGCAGCAGCCCCTGACTCACTGTGTGTGTGTGAGAGACCCTGAGCGAGTCAGTGAACCTCCTTGTGCTCCGTCCTTCGGACGAGACGCCAAACAAACGAGGTCCTATTGGAAGAGACTCTGCAGCAGCCCCTGACTCACTGTGTGTGTGTGAGAGACCCTGAGCGAGTCACTGAACCTCCTTGTGCTCCGTCCTTCGGACGAGACGCCAAACAAACGAGGTCCTATTGGAAGAGACTCTGCAGCAGCATCAGTAGTTGTTGATGATGTAGAGTTCACCCCCCCTAGTATAATCAATTTGTAATAAACTTCCATAAACTCAAAGATATCTATTTTTTATTAAGAAATAACAGCTGTTAGGGTTTATAATGTTGTACTCTTAATCAGGTTACAAATAGTTCTGTAAAATGCACATAATCCATTTAAAACTGCCATATATTTCAATGATAACATTTTACAAGAAAGAATGGCTTTTAGGGTTAAAAATGATGTACTCTATAAACAAATTTCAAAATACTTCTGTAAAATGCATATCATGCATTTAATAATCTTCCATACATATTTCAATGATAAACTTTTGCAGGAAATAATGGCTTTTTGGGTTTGTACTGTTGTATTCTCACTAAAGTTAAAACATATTTCTGTAAAATTTACATAATCCATTTAATAAACTTCTGTTTTTTTCTAATGATCAACTTTTTAATATGTATGTCTATAAGAAAGAATTTATTTTTGGATTAAAAATCCAAAAATTAAAGGACTTGAAACTTAGAACAACCTCTGCATCCAGTCCTGGGTTTCCATATATATGTATCTCCTTTTCACCACTCTTAACAAGAATCTGACTGTGTACGGGTTACCTTTTATGAGCAGTTTTTGCATAGCTAAAATGATGGAAAAATTTCCCAAAAATCCCAAACTCCCTTTTCCGAAACCCAGGACTGGCTGGGGATGGGGATGGGGCTGGGGCTGGGGCTGGAGGAGCGGGGGGAGGCAGGAGCTTACTCCCCCCCCCCCATTTTCTGCTATGATTTAAAAAAGCATGAAATACTTCAAGCTGTGACTATCCAAAAGACAAAACCCCAACCCTTCCCCCGGCTTCTAACTATTTAAAATCCGACAAGAAATAAGACACGGGATAATCGGGAGAATCGATCCCCAGGATCTGGCAGATGCTGAGCAGCTGGAGCCTCGCGGCGTCTCTATCCTGGCTCTGACAGGCCACGTTGCAGTAGGGCTCCTCGTACTCGCTCGAGATCAGCTCGTCGTCCAGCTGGTTGAGACGGATCACCCCTTGGGAGTGCAGGAGACGCAGCACCTCCGAGCTGGCGGTGGTCCTCAGGGCACGGAGATGCTGGGAGACGATACACATGACCCCGATCAGATGACACAGTGGCGGGGAGGCTTCGGGGATCCTGGGGCGGAGCCCGCAAGCCACCGCGAAAGCGGCGAAGAGGAGGTCAGCCCCGTAGACTGCCCGGATCCAGTCGCGGAGGTAAAAGCCGCCCATCCTGGCGTTGATCTCGATGAGCCTGGGTCCCGTGGGGGTCATCTTCATCTCCACGTTGAAGACGCCGTCTGTCAGACCGCAGCCCAGGCAACAGCGGAGGGCGGCTTCGACCAGCTGAGCCCGCTTGTCAGGGCGGAGGTAGCTGGGCATGGCGGCGGCCGTCTCGGTGAAGCCGGGGACTCTAGTGGGGCCGTTGTCGGAGATGAAGGCGGCCACTTTCTGCCCGTCGAAGAGGACCAGATCGACGTCATGCTCCGTGCCCGAGAGGTACTCCATCAGGGTCATGGCATTGCCCCAGCCTAGCCCGATGCCCGGATAGTCGGTCTCTTCCCGGAGGTCGCTGGAGATCTTTTCAAAGTGGGCTTGGCATTCTTCCGCAGAGTCGACGCGCTTCACTCCCACCGCCCCGGCCCCGTACTCCAGCTTCATGACGGCTGGGAAAGAAACGAGCCGGGCTGCCTTCTCCACGTCAGCACGGGACTCCAGGTGGTAGCAGGGCACGGCGTAGATGTGAGGGGAGGGGGCCCAAACGGAGCGGGAAGGAAGAGGTAAAAGTAGAGGAGAATCCGGGAAGAGATCGGAAATTCTATCGCCGGGTGCAGATTTTTCCGACGAGGGATCCCGGACGGGATTGCGGGACAGCTTGGCGAGGTTCGCTCGGTTGTTGGAGATGTTGGAAATGCTGTTGTTGTCTGAAGGAGAAGCAGAAGGAGAATCGACGACAGTGATGGATCCTTTTGAGGGCTCCACGGATCGGATCAGGGAGGAGAGGCGAGGAGAGGAGTAACAGTAGCCAGGAGTGGGTTCTGGGGATGAGAGGCGAAGGGGAGGGCGAGGAGGAGAGCTGGTGATTTTGTGTTCCAGGGAAGAGGGTGGGAGGAAGTCGGCCAGGCTGGGTTCCTCAGGGGCCCCCTCCAGCAGGTGGAGGTGGGTTTGGCTCTTCTGTTTTGCGGTCCGCACGGCCTGGGGGGGGCTGCTCCTTAGTCCCAGTCGCTCACAGACCAGCGCCGCCAGCACCACACAGTCATCCCAGAAAGAGAGGCAGCCGTCAGGGCGGATCCCGCGCTTGGACAGGGCCTCGCAGATCCGGGAGCAGTTCTCCAAGTCCCGCTTGTGGTCGGTCAGATCCAGGTGGATGAAGGTGGCGACCAGGTTGGCCGCGAAATGACTGGGGTCAGACTCCACGAGGTGGATCTGTGTGGAGGAGAGAGAGCGTGAGAGGAAGAGAGAGCAGAGTTGAGAATGAGAGAAGAAAAGAGGGAGAGAGAGAGCAGGGTGGAGGATAAGAATGAGAGAGGAGGGAGAGAGAGAAGGTTGGAGAAGGAAAGCGGGAGAGAGAGCAGCTTGGAGGATATGAATGAAAGGAGAGAAAGAGAAGGGTGGGGAGTAAGAATGAGAGAAAGGGAGAAAAAGTTGCAGAAGAAAAGGGACAGAGAGAGAGCACGATGGAGAGAGAAGCACTGTAACCACCGTTGCCCGCCTCACCTTCAGCCCGAAGTCTCTCGCCGACTCCCACACGAAGGTCTTGCTGACTCCGCCCGCTCCGATGATCAGCAGGCTCCGCCCCTCCATGATGTAGCGCTGGGAGCGGCTGAGGGGCGTGTGCAGCAGAGCCCCGCCCCCGGACAGGAAGAGCCCGCAGCTCTCCAGGCAGCGAGACGGCTTGAGACCCAGACAGAACGGGGTGACCACCTGACCGGAGCATGAGAGGAGCATGTCTACTCCTGAGGGAGAGGGGAGAAAGGGAGAGGGTTAGGGGGACGGGGGATACTCCTGAAATACATACAAGATTACTCCCTCCTCCTTCCCCCTTTCATGCTCCCTGATTGGCTTACCTATCATGTCCGTTTGCACCGCCCGGCCCCCCCGTTGCTCCGGTGACAGCCCCGCCTCCATCTCCATGGCGACACGGAGGCAGGTTTCAGCAGTGTTCTTCACCTGGCTGTGTATGCTGGAGCACTGGGCCGGGTCAGAGAGGCCCCAGTCCTGCAGAGTGGTCTCTAGAGACTGAAGAGGAGAGGAGCCGTGCCGAAGAGGTCTGTCTGAACGACCCACACTGCACACCAACTGAGAGAGGAGAGGGGAATGTAGGAGAGAGACAGGTATGGGACCTTTTCATTCTCCCTCCCGCCACCTTGCCCTCTTTTCTTTGCACCATCCTCCCCAGATCTTTCCCTCTCTTGCTTCTCCTTATACACCCACACCCCCTGGTTTCTCCTGCCTTCTTTCCCAAACCTGATTCCCCCCTTCTTCTCCTCCTCCTGCCCTCACCTGGTTGAGCAGGGGCAGTCCTTCGGGAGATCGGGTCACCACGGCACACATCCGAAAAGAGAGGTCAGGACGAGGGACGTTCACATCTGAGAGAGGGAGAGGAGAGAGAGAAGGAGAAAGAGATAGATAGAATGGGAGAGGTGAAAAGGGGAGAGGGGTAGAGAGGAGAGAAAGAGGATGGGGTAGGGAGAGATAAGGGGTAAGAAATATGGAAATTTTTACAGAATATTGGAGAGGGGAGGGAGAGGAGGGAGGTGGGCGTTACAGAGGAAAGAGAGTGGGATAGGAAGAGAGAGAGAGAGAGAAGGGGGTTCCATTAAGAGAGTGTCTAATGAACCAAACAAGGTAATCTTTACCTTCGTTTGGAGAGAGATAAAAAAGGAATTGTAGAATTGAATCTCTTAATGGAGACCGAGATACCGGGGGGTGGGGATTGGCAGTGGGGGTTCGGGGGGGGTAGGTCTGATTCAAATCTCTTTTTGTTTTGACTAATCTTTAGAGAAAACTTTTTAGAAAAAAAAAGAAAAAGTTCGTTTAACTAATCAAATCATTACATTTTTTTTTTTTTTTTTTTTTTTTTTAAAAAAAAAGCAAAAGTTCCTTCCTTTTGCAAAACAACAAACGAGGCACGAGAACACACCTAGAGCACCTGAAAAACCTGAGATTGCTTTCGTGAAATTAACAGCTGTTTCACCTCTTAACTAAAGACTGCTGGAAAGGCTTTGGAAAGGCGACCCCCCCGCAGTTGTGTCCGAAGCGTTAGATTTGACTGCATTTCCCAGGCGACAGGGGCATGGTTGAGAAAGAGGGGGCCTGCGCATTTCTCTTCAATCCAGAGACCACCCCAGCCTGTTCAGTTAGGGGGAGGGGGGCGGGTAACTTGACAACAGAATTGTCTAGCGAGAGTTATGTCTGTCTTTCTGCCTGTGTGTGTGTCTGTCTATAAAAAAAACGCGGTGGAAGAGACTCTGCAGCAGCCCCTGACTCACTGTGTGTGTGTGAGAGACCCTGAGCGAGTCACTGAACCTCCTTGTGCTCCGTCCTTCGGACGAGACGCCAAACAAACGAGGTCCTATTGGAAGAGACTCTGCAGCAGCCCCTGACTCACTGTGTGTGTGTGAGAGACCCTGAGCGAGTCACTGAACCTCCTTGTGCTCCGTCCTTCGGACGAGACGCCAAACAAACGAGGTCCTATTGGAAGAGACTCTGCAGCAGCCCCTGACTCACTGTGTGTGTGTGAGAGACCCTGAGCGAGTCACTGAACCTCCTTGTGCTCCGTCCTTCGGACGAGACGCCAAACAAACGAGGTCCTATTGGAAGAGACTCTGCAGCAGCCCCTGACTCACGGAGTGTGACTTGGAGGAACTCGACGCCAGGAAGCCTGCTTCTGCGGTTGTTTGCTACGCAGGATAACCTTCTTCTCTGGAGACGTCGTCGGGGTGAGTGACACAACACTGATCAGGGGGCACTCTGGGCCTCTTCCTCACTCCTTGGAGGAACACGAGGTAGGAAGCGCCAAACAACGGTTTGTTTTGCTTTCTCCCAGGATACCTTCTCTGAGGACGTCTCTTCTCAGTGACTACATACGTCTGGAAGGACTCGCTGAGTGAGTTCACTGGACCTAGACGGCTTGTCGGACTTCGCGCAGACGTTTGACTCCAAAACCACGAGGCGACGTCGTCACCCGTTGGGCAGCTAACCGTATCATTGAGACGTCGTCAAGTGGGTCGGGGGGATCAGAGACCTTCAGCGATTACGCGACCTATTTTCGCAGACGATTATATTACACGACAACACAACCCAATTCACCCCCCCCCCCGTCAAAAAAATCTCCCCACCCCCCCCCCCGATTGCCGCTAACGTCTGGGAAGCAGACGCCCGACGCCCGCCCCCCCCCCCCTCCCTCCCCCCCCCCTCCCTCCTCCTCCTCCTCCTCCTCTTACATCTGTACGTGTCCCAGGTCTGAGTGAGGACAGGAGACACTGGAGACATGATGGGACAGAAGGCCTCCAGCAGCGCGGTTTCTCCTTCCTCCAGCAGGGGCAGCAGCGAGCACACCTCCCTCCGGACCGCCTCGCAGTCCCGCTTCTCCAGGAACCGCACCGGACGCTGGGACCTGATCCAGCGCCCCCCGCTGGGCTTTAGCACCACCTGCAGGGCGGGAGGAGACATGACACCCCCTCTGAGGAAACGGTTTGGAAACCCAACAGGGTTTCATATCGTTTGTTATACTGTGTATTTAAGAAGAAGGATTTGAACACTCACTGTTAATTCTCAAGAATATCGAAGTGCCTCTAACAATAAGCTTTGCTAACTGTCTGGAAAATCATAGATTCCTAAGAAAATTCTTTACCTTGGTAAATGTTAACAGTTACCAGTAAAACTTCAGATTGACCAGATTCTGACTTTTACCGTAGTATAGAAACTATCTGAACATGATTTAGATCTTTTATTAAATACTGCACAGCGATTGGTTGAAATCTGACATGTGATTCTCGACAGCACAATGATTGGTCCAATTCTTAACAGTCCCGGACTGTACCTTGCTGTACGGCTCCATAGCCAGAGACTCCAGAAACTTGAGCACCTCTCTCTGCACCAGCTCCCCCTGCCCCTCCCTCTCCGTCAGACTGACCGCGGTGACGCTGGTGCCCACGGTCTGGTACGAGCGGGGGGGGCGGTACACCAGCCCCAGGGTGGGGGGGCAGCGGACCCGGTTCCTTTCCAGCAGAACCCGAGTCAGGAGCGTGTCTCCCAGCAGCTCCGCCAGCCTCGGGGAGCTGCCCATGGGACAGTCTGCCTCCCGGGTCACATCCTGCCCCTCCTCTCCGCCCACAGGAAGCAGGTAGGTGACGCGGCGGGGGGGGCAGAAGTCCTCGAGGAAGGTGCGGCCCCCCAGCTCGAAGGAGATGCCCCGGTGGAGGAACAGGGAGGAGAAACCCAGGTGCAGAGGGGAGGGGGAGCGGGAAAGCCAGGAGGGAGACAGGCAGAGGAGCACGTCACCTGGAGAGGAGAGGAGATAGAGAATGGACAAGAGAGAGGAATGGAGGATGGAGAAGAGGGGAAGGAGGAGATGGAGAAAAGGGAAAAAGGGGAAAGGAGAGAGGAGAGATGCAGAAGAGAGGGATGGAGTAAGGGAGAGGGGAAAGAGAAGGGAAAGAAGTGAGGAAAAGAGGGTGAGGAGGGAAGAGAGGAGAGAGTAAGAGTCAGTTATCATAAAAATATAGTTAAAATAGAACATGTAAATAATAAGTAAACAAGCGAGTGACAGCACTGCTAGAATAAGAGATCAGAGACGCATTATAAAAACCTTGCAGTTAGCGCCCCTTTAGAGGGGGGTGGATCAATGATCTGGGAGGCGCCATAGGGGGTCAGGAATTGGATTTTCGTGTCTCTGTAATGACTTGGTGTGTTTCTAAGAGTTTGGGGGCTACCTCTAATCAAAGTGTCTGCTATAATAATAATAATAATAATAATAATAATAATAATAATAATAATAATATCATCATCATCATCATCATCAAATGTGTCAGACTTCTGTCTTACCTGGGGCCTCTCTGCCTCCCTCTAGCAGCAGGGAGAGGTATGGCAGGGGGGATCCCAGCACACAGATGGTGATGTCTGAATTGGAGGCGACTGGAATAGAAACACCCAGACACACAAACACACAGGTTTAAACAAATGTGTCTATTCGGTTCTCTGCCTCTCCCTCGCTCGTTTTCATCTGCCTATCCTCTCCCCTCTTCCCTCTCCCCGCTCTCCTCTCCCTCCCCTCATCTCTTCCCTCACCTTTCCTCTCCCTCTCCTCCCTCCTAATTCTCCCCTCTCCCCTCTCCCATCTCGCTCCTCAATCCTCTCCCTTCTCACCTCTCGCTGGCTCTCTGGTTCGATCTCGTGTTTCAGGAAGTCCCGCCTCACGCAGAGTGTTTTGCAGGAGTTTGTAAAGCTGCCCCACTCTCTCCTTGCCCCTCTCTGCCCCTCCCGCCCCCTCTTGGGGGTCTGGCTGGGGGATGATGAGGGGGTCCAGGGAGCCCTTTGCAAAAGGGGAAAATTCACAGGGGTGGGGGTCCAGGGAAAGCTGCCGAAAAAAATAAATCAGGCGAGAGATTAAACTAAAATGTCTCCCCTGGTAAAGGCACGGACTGGGAGGGAGGGAGGGAAGCATTGTGTATTTAGAGCAGTTTAAGATTAACTCTAATCATGGCTGATTTTTACGAGAGTGTATTTCAAATCCTCTTTTACTGCCATATTAATGTAGGTCTATCCAAATGCTCTCCACTTTTAATGCATTGCGATATTTATAGAAAAGTACATTTGAATCCGTTTATCTTGGAAAGGCAACATACAGTTTAGTTGTATTTATTGTATTTATTAACTATGGCTATTGAAACTCAGAGGGACTGTCTGAATCATGTTTGGTGTTGCTGTATAGTATATAAAACTATGCAGATTGAAGCTCAGGGGGGCTGTCTGAATCGTGTTTGGTGTTGCTGTATAATATATAAAACTATGCAGATTGAAGCTCAGGGGGTGCTGTCTGAATCGTGTTTGGTGTTGCTGTATAATATATAAAACTATGCAGATTGAAGCTCAGGGGGGCTGTCTGAATCGTGTTTGGTGTTGCTGTATAATATATAAAACTATGCAGATTGAAGCTCAGGGGGGCTGTCTGAATCGTGTTTGGTGTTGCTGTATAATATATAAAACTATGCAGATTGAAGCTGAGGGGGGCTGTCTGAATCGTGTTTGGCGTTGCTGTATAATATATAAAACTATGCAGATTGAAACTCAGGGGGGCTGTCTGAATCGTGTTTGGTGCTAGTTACCAACACAATAGCATACGAGATATTTACAGTAAATGTATGTTTTCCCTCAGGTAAAAGTGCAGCCATGTGGAACAGCCGCACACACACACACAGGTGTGCTGAAACTGCGCTTTCCGTCAGTCCCTGCGTCCGTGTGTCCTTCACGGTTCGAGTGTCTCTCAAACAAAGGCAAGTCACGCAGTTCAGCGGCGTGCTAATGCAACGATAACCCTACAACTTTCCGAGGAACTGCCTTTAGGGAAACGTCAAGTTTTTTGGAGGAGAAAGGGGTTTACGTGATGGATCGGCTATATTTTCTGTTTATATAGAGTGTGTAAATATGCCTTAGAAAAAGTTTGTTGTCCACTTTCGCCCTGTGTGGAGTTTTGTGTGACTGGAGTTAGAAATAGTCAATAAAAATACAGTGGGAGTCAATGAGAAGACCCAACAATTATAGATAAACAGACATGCGTGTGTGTTTTGCAATTTTGTTCACATTATACAAGTAGGCAATTTTATCAGAAAAGGGTTAGGTTTTGGGGGGTTCGGGTTAGGAATAGGGTTATAGCACCTCTTACACCGCAACGCTGCATAGGAGCATTGCAGTGGTGTGTGAGCGCAAGTGTATTCACTAAGTAAGCACTATGCAAACACACAGTCATTAGAGACTTGAATTAGCTTGCAGTTGTCGCCTGGTCACGTTGGTTCCAGCTCGATCTCTGGTTACAGTAGTTTTAGATTACCGGCGGCTGGACTCTGTCCCTGACAATACTGTTTTTTACTGAGAATGCATCTCCCACATCTCTATTAAGACGCGACAGGACCCGCGTTATTTACAAGCTGGTGAATCGAGGTGTTGCTCCTTCAACCAAACACCGGCTTATGCGCCAGCGTATACCGGCTAGTGCAGCTTAGGGACTGAAGCATCTGTACGTTTTTTTTCTTTTCGTTATACGGCAGACTGTAGTAATATAGCATTTTATTTTTATTTTTTTACAGTGTCGATTTGCTTCCATTGAAGATAAAGTCTGTGTTAATGTCACCTCTTCTGTACGGAGAACAGTTTTGAGTCACACTGAGACATTTTATCTATCTATCTATCTATCTATCTATCTATATATATATATATATATATATATATATATATAATATATATATTATATATAGTTATAAATATTCGTTAATCACAGTCGGCAATTCATCCCAAAGTTACGTCTGAATACTTCGCGTTAAGCGCAATTCACTGAACGTATTGAAAAACAAGAGTCTTGATGCAAAACGGCCTCTTAACTGCCATTATTATTCGCAGTAAAAGCTCTCTCTCTCTCTCTCTCTCTCTCTCTCTCTCTCTCTCTCTCTCTCTCTCTCTCTCTCTCTTTCGGAGCTGGATTGCACAGGTGGGCTTGGTTTGTTGTCGCTCGTGTGAAATCAAACGTGATAAAACGCAGGAGGCTTTAGAATAAAGCGAGCGCATTTATCAGCATCTCCGGTGTTTGTCGTCAAACACGCTTATCCTTGACTTCTTAAACACACCTTAAATAAATTGCAGCCCCGTGCAAACTTGTCAGCACACTGTAATTGATAAGCTTGATCTACCAATTTCAATTTCAGGGCTCCACATTCAACTATTTGTGACTTTACCTGACTGGTTTACGGTCTCCATAAATGCTGCAACGCTGTCTGAAACTGAAATAATACAACGGGATGCTACAAATAATAATACTTATTATTATTATTATTATTATTTATTATACGGTAGATGTTTCTTATATAGTAATATAATCAATAATAATACATAATAGAATATTATAATAATACTAATTCTAATTTTGATTAACGATCAGCCTCTCACCTGTCGAACCAGAATGAGTTGTTCTCAGGTACTGAGTTCAGTCCATTTTTGTTGGTAAAAAAATTATGCACGCAATACGTACGTGTCAGACCCACAGACATTTTCTAACACACCACCATAATATATTAATATATATATATCTATATATATATTATATTATATATATTATATATATATATATATATATATATATATAATAATGTACACAATTATGTTTAAAAAATTTTTTAACTAGGGATGTGCACCACACTCTTTACATCACATGTAGTCCAGTTGCAGAGCACAAGACAAATAGACTGAGACCAAACGAGTGAGTGAGTGAGAAACAGAGAGAGAGAGAGGAGAGAGAGAGAAGGGGAGGGAGAGAAGGGGGAGGGAGAGCCAGTGTAAGCAGGTGGAGAGAGGAGAACGAGTGACTGAGTGAGTGAGAAACAGAGAGAGAGAGAGAGAGGGGGAGGGAGAGAAGGGGAGGGAGAGAGAGAAAGCAGGGGGAGGGAGAGCCAGTGTAAGGTGGAGAGAGGAGAATGAGTGACTGAGTGAGCGAGAAACAGAGAGAGAGGGGGGGGAGGGTGAGAAGGGGAGGGAGATCCAGTGTAAGCAGGTGGAGAGAGGAGAAGACAGGTCAGTGGTGTGATTAATTCAACTCGCAGGCTGTCATTTTAGACCAGTCAGGGAGAAACGTTTCAAGGGTGAACATTTAAACAGACGCCTGTATTTATGAGTGAAGATAGGGGGAGTGGGGGTGGGGTGGGGTATATAGACCCACATTCATTGGCACTCGATTGTAAAGGCGAGGGAAGGTCGGCCACCGTGGGTTAGGCTGGATGAACCCAGCAGGGGCTGTTTCTCCTTGTCCCTGTGCAGCGAACCCTGCCAGCCAGGCCTCCAGCGAGCTCAGAGCGGACACCTGCAGGGCCGGAGTTTCTCCTCTGGAGGGGGGGCGGTAGCTCTTTGATTTCCGCTCTGGGATTCCTGGGTGTAGAAGAGGAAGCTGGATCGCTCCTGGGATTGGAGGGAAGCCCGCTGGACCTTCGCACCGAGGTTAAAATAACGGCTTTCTCGTCTTGCTCTGTATTCTCGCCTCACAGTCACAGCAGCGCTGTGTGCCAAAAAGCACTTCTTTTGCTCCACTCTCTCAGCTTCATAGAGTCCAGTGAGAGCTGCTGAATAATGTTCCCTTGTTAACATATTGAATTGCACCCCCTCTATATAGAATGAACTCCCTCAGCTTCATAGAGTCCAGTGAAAGCTGCTGAATAATGTTCCCTTGTTAACATATTGAATTGCACCCCTCTATATAGAATGAACTCCCTCAGCTTCATAGAGTCCAGTGAAAGCTGCTGAATAATGTTCCCTTGTTAACATATTGAATTGCACCCCCTCTATATAGAATGAACTCCCTCAGCTTCATAGAGTCCAGTGAAAGCTGCTGAATAATGTTCCCTTGTTAACATATTGAATTGCACCCCCTCTATATAGAATGAACTCCCTCAGCTTCATAGAGTCCAGTGAAAGCTGCTGAATAATGTTCCCTTGTTAACATATTGAATTGCACCCCCTCTATATAGAATGAACTCCCTCAGCTTCATAGAGTCCAGTGAAAGCTGCTGAATAATGTTCCCTTGTTAACATATTGAATTGCACCCCCTCTATATAGAATGAACTCCCTCAGCTTCATAGAGTCCAGTGAAAGCTGCTGAATAATGTTCCCTTGTTCTCATATTGAATTGCACCCCCTCTATATAGAATGAACTCCCTCAGCTTCATAGAGTCCAGTGAAAGCTGCTGAATAATGTTCCCTTGTTAACATATTGAATTGCACCCCCTCTATATAGAATGAACTCCCTCAGCTTCATAGAGTCCAGTGAAAGCTGCTGAATAATGTTCCCTTGTTAACATATTGAATTGCACCCCCTCTATATAGAATGAACTGCACTTAAGTATGTCAATGTTAAATATTTAAATTATTTGATCACTATTATTATATTTGTATAATAAATACTAACTACACTAAATACATGATTCCTCAAATTAAGAGTATTGCCATAACTTTTGAAAACCAGTCGCAATATATATATATATATATATATATATATATATATTATATATATATATATATATATATATATATATATATATGACTCTTCTTTCAGAAACTGATATTTTATCAAAGGTGTAGCGTGCGTGTGGGTGTGTCTTTATCGGCACGGTAACTAGGTGTTACTATCATTGTGTGTGCTGGCAGTGACCATGTTGCTCAGTCCACTGATATAGCTGCAGTGTTCTGTAATCAGTCCCATTCCTGTATTTAGCTAAGGGGTTTGCCTTTTTAAAACCACACTACCCGACCAGCACAGCACGGCACCCACTTCAGGGCAGAAACGCTGGCGATGTCCCCGCGCGGTTGTCATTGTTTTTGGTACAGAGTTACTAACAGCCATTACCAGCACTTAACTATTTGTATAAACAAACTCCTCTCTCTCCTCTCGCATCTTCTCTCTCTGTTCTCCGACTGCCTCTCTCCTCTCTCATCTCCTCCTCTCTCCACTCTCCCCTCGCCCTCCCCTCTTTCAAACATGTCCAGGAACCAGCTGTAATGTTTATAGTTTTGCTGATTGAATATACAGCAGTGTGTACCGCAGTGGATATAAGGTCACTTGAATGTAAGTCTCTCTCTCTCCCCTCTCCCCCTCTCTCCTCTCCCCCCCTCCCCTCCTCTCTCCCTCTCTCTCCCTTCCCCCCTCTCTCTCTCCCTCTCCTCTCTCTCTCCCTCTCTCCCTCTCTCCTCTCCCCTCTCTCTCCCTCTCTCCTCTCTCTCTCTCTCTCTCTCTCCCTCCCCCTCTCTCTCCTCTCTCCCTCTCCCTCTCTCTCTCTCTCTCTCTCCCTCTCCCCTCTCCCCTCTCTCCCCTCTCCCT
The DNA here is from genome assembly GCF_017654505.1 of Polyodon spathula. Lineage (NCBI taxonomy): Eukaryota > Metazoa > Chordata > Actinopteri > Acipenseriformes > Polyodontidae > Polyodon > Polyodon spathula. The sequence goes on from NC_054587.1 coordinate 489,480, forward strand.
CCCCCTATCTCTCCCTCTCTCTCCCCCTCTCCCCTGCCCTCTCTCTCTCCTCTTATTTTGCTAATGTTCAGTAATCTCTTGTTCCCTTTGTTTACTCGGCTCAGCTGACAATGTGACGGATTGTTGAGCTGAATTAACTCCCCCTACTAAATCCCCCAGCATGTCTCAGTGTGTGTGTCTCAGTGTGTGTGTGTCTCAGTGTGTGTGTCTCAGTGTGTGTGCGTCTCAGTGTGTGTTCTGTTTAAACTCAGTTTAATTCAGATTTTAGTTCAAAGCATAAAAATAACAAACAGATTAGGAATCCTATCAGTGTACTGCAATATTCAAAAACTCCCCCCCTTTATCTCATCTCCCATAATGGTCACTAATCCCGTGTACTAAACTCAGCTGACCTCTCTCTCTCTCTCTCTCTCTCTCTCTCTCTCACACACACACACACACTTGCAACTCACGGCCGCTCTGCCCCAAACCGCTCTGAGGACACGACCTCCGATCGTTTATCGTTTCCTGGCTACAACACGGGCCCTTATTTTGGGCATCTATAAACGTCTGTTGTAAAAACACAAGCGTTTTCTTTCTTTAGATAGATAGATAGATAGATGCCCTGTCTGTGGGACACCTCAGAGGACTGGGATTCGCCCGGATCAATACATAATAATAATAATAATAATAATAAGCTATGTGGGTATCGATCATAAAAAAGTGACAAACTTCTTCATAAATTAATACAAATTAAAGAAACTCTCTCCTATAATCTATTCAGGGCGCTAGGATATATTTAGCGAGCAAAGGGGCCGTTCTGCGTTCCTAAAACGACGTCCCATTTTTGGGATGTGTCGCTGCCCTTGTCATATTTGCCGGTGTTTTGCTGCCACCTGTCGGATCGATCTAGAAGTGCAAGGCTGTGTTTTAATTACTAAACTTTTAGAAGCGATTCCGTTCGATAATATTGTTGATAAGAGCAGAGTTCACCCCCCCCCCCTCCTAGTCTCTGGATAATAATAATAATAATAATAATAAACGAGGTCCTGTTGGATGTGACTCTGCAGTTGATGATGATACAAAGTTCACCCCGTCCCGTCCCGTCCCTAGAAGAAATAATTAATACTATTCTTTTAAATTTAAAAGTAGACGTTCCCTGACCGGGAATCGAACCCGGGCCGCGGCGGTGAGAGCGCCGAATCCTAACCACTAGACCACCAGGGAAGCGATACCGAGCTTATCAGCGTCCCGCTCTGCTGCTTAGACGAATTAAAAGCAACTTTTGTAGTTTTTTTAAAATGAATTATTTTATTTTGAGATGGATATATTAAAAGGGACTACAGTACAACTCCATGTTAACATAGTCGCCTTTATTCTTTATCTGTTACTCGGAGTATTGTATGAGGAAACGAGAAGTAAAACGTGGAACATTTTGTATTAATTAGTTTGATTTTGATTGCCCTGCTATATTATTTTATACACTGTCATTATTGATATTGGTACGTTTTCTTTAGCTGCTATTTGTAGTTTTTTTTTTATATTATTCAAAATAAAAGAGGCACGGACGGGGTTTGAACCCGTGATCTTCGGTTTACGAGACCGACGCCTTACCACTTGGCCACCGCGCCATAGCATAAGGCCGAAAGAGAAGATCCGCTACAAAGGCAATCTGTTTACTGTGACAAAAGGAGGGAGGTTCCTCCCTCCACCCTCCACCCTCCACCCGCCAAAATGGGGGGGACGCTACAAAGCCCCCCCCCCCCCGCCCCCCCTCCTCCCTTCGCCTCCCTCGGGTTGGGAAACTGCATCACTACATCCCCCATTTTGGCTCTGCAATTCAATTATATCCAACGTAGCGCTGGCTCTACAATAGAGCCAAAATGGCATCAGTTTCACAGCTGCTCCTGCCCGTCTAACCGTACTGATCTCGCATTCACACACAGAGCTGGAGAGACAGAGGGACGAGAGAAATCCAGTGTATGCAACCCGTGATTATTTTGCAAATCTTATATAATGAAAACGGGAAACTGCTCTCTACCAAAAGGCGCAAAAATTACAAAGCGGTCCAACAGCGCCCTCTGACGGCGGCTCCCGGGTAGTGTTTCTCCGAAGCGTTTCTACCGATTCTCCTGACGCGTCCCCGGCTACGGGCTCCATAGCTCAGGGGTTAGAGCACTGGTCTTGTAAACCAGGGGTCGCGAGTTCAAATCTCGCTGGGGCCTCGTCACCTTTTCTTTTTTTTTTTTAGTTTCATTATGTATTATAAATTGACCGATAGGAATAAGAAATTGGTTCGACAGGAATGCAGTCGCTGTGGAATCTGTAACATTAAGAAAAAGACGATGGGATGTATTGCGCATGTCTCCTCCCTGAGTCCATTAACCTAATGAAGACCTTTGAACAGATCATCGTAAAAAAAAAAAAAAAAAAAACACGCTAAGGATTTTAAATAACAAGACACATCTCGCAAGTAGAATGGGAGCCCCGAACTGGGGAGTTTGTTAATCAGATAACTTCACTCGGACTCTTCTCCCGCTAAATATCTTGGTATCCCTGAACAGATCATCGTCTCCTCTATAGTAGGTTAAGGATTTTAATGAGCATCAGTCCCTCATTAAAGCTGATGTATAAACATTGCTTTATATATATATATACAAGACGCAAACACTAATTCTTCAAGCGCCACCCTGCGATCGTGCAGTTGCCAAAGTCTGCCACAAGATGTCAGGATTGAGCCACCGAGAAAAAGCGCGATCTCATTGATCTGTCTATGCAGTGCGTCTTCGTAATTAGACTTGCACAGCAGTGTGATCCAGTCCTGCTTTCACTAGGAGTTTAATAATCAGACTCCCGCTGCACAGCAGTGTGATCCAGTCCTGCTTTCACTAGGAGTTTAATAATCAGACTCCCGCTGCACAGCAGTGTGATCCAGTCCTGCTTTCACTTGGAGTTTAATAATCAGACTCCCGCTGCACAGCAGTGTGATCCAGTCCTGCTTTCACTAGGAGTTTAATAATCAGACTCCCGCTGCACAGCGGTGTGATCCAGTCCTGCTTTCACTAGGAGTTTAATAATCAGACTCCCGCTGCACAGCAGTGTGATCCAGTCCTGCTTTCACTAGGAGTTTAATAATCAGACTCCCGCTGCACAGCAGTGTGATCCAGTCCTGCTTTCACTAGGAGTTTAATAATCAGACTCCCGCTGCACAGCAGTGTGATCCCAGTCCTGCTTTCACTAGGAGTTTAATAATCAGACTCCCGCTGCACAGCAGTGTGATCCAGTCCTGCTTTGACTTGGAGTTTTTAATAATGAGACACACCTGAGCTTGTTCCCTAGACACACTGGGGGCTGATCAAGCTGGTAGCAGTGAAACCTGGACTGGATCACACTGCTGTGCAATAGGAGTCTTAGATTTTGCGGGTTCTTGCTTTTTAAAAAGAATAAGTTGTTTAAGACGATTGATTAAAGCACACAGCGGCGCACGTGTGTATGTGTATATATGATTGAGATGTGATTGGAAACGCGTGGGATGTGGACGGGTGCTAATGGAATGGTTGGTTGTCAAATATCTCTGGTTACGCACTATGATGACAGAACGAAGGAGTAAATGCATAGCATATAGGAGAGTGGTACAGTTGAGAAATAATAATAATAATAATAATAATAATAATAATAATAATAATAATAATAATAATAATAGGTGTGCGTGCGCTTGGCTTTGATTGGCTGTATCCGTGGTTTCTGGGTCGGTTGGGCGTGGCTAGGACACTGCCTGGGGGCTGCCCAGCTTGCAACACAGAGAGAGAGAGAGAAACAAACTTGTATCTGGGATATTTTATTGCAAGAGGGAAAACAAATTATAATTAAAAGTAATGTAGAAATGTCACAGCGGTGGGGTGTGTGCGTGTATATGTATATATATATTATATATATATATATATATATAATATATATATATATATATATATATATATATATATATATGGCTTATAAAGTCAGTAGTTAAGTTAATCTGTTGGTGACCACACACACACCCCCCCTCCCATATTAATTTTGTTCAAATGTGGACTAACAAAACAACCTGCCCAACTCCCTTTGGGAGAGGGGTTGGTGGGGGAGTAACTCTCCCCCCTCCACCCCCCGATGCTTTCCTTTGAACACATTCTGCATTGTAACCGAATCAGGGGGGGGGGTTGAGGAGACGAGAACACTCTCCTGCGACGCAACACGTATCTGAGCTGCACATAGAGGAACGGCCGCCGATTGCAATGGTCCGTGCAGAGCGCAATACAAATTTACCCTGTTGGTGGTTTCCTCTCTCTCTCTCTCTCTCCCTCTCCCTCTCCCTCTCCTCCTCCTCCTCCTCCTCCTTACAAAATCAGACCAGTTTTTCAAGATTGCAGGGGGGAACTGGCATGCTCTTGTGAATTGTGAAATGCGCGACGGGTAACCCGAGACTCGGAGGGCGTTTTATGTTCCATTGTGTTTGGTCTCTAGACGCGGAATTGAATTGCAAGGCAAAGAGAACGGAGTCTGGATTTGATTCGGGGATTGGAGACGGTAAACGCTGCGGTGGCCCGCTTTGAAGAGACGGGGGTGTCCAGATTTCTTCTCCGTCGTTATTTCTAACACCGGTGTTGACATCGAAACACCTGCAAATGAACCGTGTTAGCAGAAAACCGTGCTAAATATTGATACCGTTCTGAGGTCATCTCGCTAATGTGAGACAAGCGAGCGCGGACTGTTCAGGATATACCGTGCGCAAATGAGCCTTTAACGAAATATTTGTATTTGCATTTCGAAAAATGCTCATGGCATCGGCGGTTGTGGTTTGGGAATGGCTGAACGAGCACGGCCGCTGGCGACCCTACAGCCCGGCCGTGTCGCATCACATCGAAGCGGTGATCCGAGCCAACCCCCGGGGAGGGAGCGTGGTCCTCGGGCAGGCGGACGGGAAGCTCGCCCCTTACCTCATCGACCTGCAGTCCATGCAACAGTTCAGACAAGACACGGGTAAGAGAATTAAATAAAATAAAATATGCCTAATGAATTGACTAGAATGCGTGCGTGTGCCGCCAAATGTTTTGCACCACCAAGAATTTTAGGGTTGAGACATGAATTAAAAACGAAATAAAGCCGATATTTAACATCGTATAATACAAATAAATAGACTTTTATTTTTAGAAATCTCTATCTCGAAAGCCTTAGTATTTCTCTGTTAGCTTTCGAAATGTCACATATTTTTCCCCCTCTGTTCCCCTAGTCGAGGGGTGGGAAATGAACTACTTGTATGTAATTCAATATGTTAACGTGATATTATTGCATAATGCATTAAATACAGTGGAAAGAGCAGAATACAGGATAGCAGCAGAATACATGAAATAGTGCATTAAATACAGTGGAAAGAGCAGAATACAGGATAGCAGCAGAATACATGAAATAGTGCATTAAATACAGTGGAAAGAGCAGAATACAGGATAGCAGCAGAATACATGAAATAGTGCATTAAATACAGTGGAAAGAGCAGAATACAGGATAGCAGCATAATACATGAAATAGTGCATTAAATACAGTGGAAAGAGCAGAATACAGGATAGCAGCATAATACATGAAATAGTGCATTAAATACAGTGGAAAGAGCAGAATACAGGATAGCAGCAGAATACATGAAATAGTGCATTAAATACAGTGGAAAGAGCAGAATACAGGATAGCAGCAGAATACATGAAATAGTGCATTAAATACAGTGGAAAGAGCAGAATACAGGATAGCAGCAGAATACATGAAATAGTGCATTAAATACAGTGGAAAGAGCAGAATACAGGATAGCAGCAAAATACATGAAATAGTGCATTAAATACAGTGGAAAGAGCAGAATACAGGATAGCAGCACAATACATGAAATAGTGCATTAAATACAGTGGAAAGAGCAGAATACAGGATAGCAGCAGAATACATGAAATAGCGCATTAAATACAGTGGAAAGAGCAGAATACAGGATAGCAGCAGAATACATGAAATAGCGCATTAAATACAGTGGAAAGAGCGGAATACAGGATAGCAGCTAATGGCAGAGAGCAGTCATGAACATCAGGCAGAAGGATCTCCACGCCATCAGATGGAGAAACGCTAATGGATGGAGACGCATATGGATCACATCAGTTTACTGCAAAGCTACGTCTTGGCTGTCATCTTGGCGAGAGCCGAGTTCAAATCAGCGCGAAGATTAACATCTACTCTGGTGAAATCCAAGTCATTATTAGTTACGTATTAACAGTTTGTGTTATTGTTAATCTATGTATTGTGCTGTTAACAACGTCTGATTGCATTTGTGATGTGAATCGATAATATAACTCTCCATTGATACGTGAAGCGGCAGGCTCTGTCTGGCTGTGTAGTCTCGTCATCCTCTCTCAATGCAACGTAATACGTTGCCCATTGGTGTGTGTGTTGGCTTGTGCATCGCGTTATAGGTTCGCATTCAAACCCCAGCCTTGATATTAGGAGTCGGGGCAGGGCGCAGATGTCAGAAGGTCCGGCGGTGCGTTCCTGCAGCGGACGGCTTCACCACAGTACGGTGTGCGTGTGGGTATATCGGTCTGTGTCTAAAAACAATGTTAAATGTTTTATACCGACGAATAATAATAATAATAATAATAATAATAATAATAATAATAATATTCTTAATATATTCTGTCATATCCGCAAGATATATCTCTCTCTCTCTCTCTCTCTCTCTCTCTCTCTCTCTCTCTCTCTCTCTCTCTCTCTCTCTCTATATATATATATATATATATATATATATATATATATATATATATTTAGATATATAATATATATAGTATATAGCATATCATGTTACTGGCGTTTTTTGAAATATTATTTAGTGTCATTAAAAATGAGTTTTAATAAAATGCCGAGTTTCCCTGTTTGGCTCAATCGAGCGTCATTTTATAGTACAGTAAACGCGCTGTATATTTCACTGCGCTTTATACAAACAGACACCTCGTGTTTAGTCTGGCCGCCTTGTACCCTTTGCAGCCCAGTCTAATCTGTGCAGTAAAACAAACCAATAAATAGTTCCGACCCAGTTTCCTGTTGTCCGTTTAGAAAAACGCCTCCGTGGATTCGGGATCTCCGCGCTACAGTTGTGTGCACTTGGAGTCCCTAATGGTGTTGACGCGGTGCAGGGATGTGTGTGTGTGGATTTTTCTGAATGTTGGTTTAGTTTGTTTGCTTCAGAATGCGGGTTACTGTTTAAAATGGAGCTGGGCCATCAAAGCACCAAGCTAGGAGAGTGTCTGTGTGTCTGTCTGTCTGCAGCTTTAATGAAACTAAACTTTTCAGAATGTGCTAAACTAACAGACTCCAAGAAGGGGTTATATTGTAGCGTCAAACTGAACAGGATTGTGGAGCTCTGTGTCTGTCTGTCAGTCAGTCTGTCTGCGGTTGGTGGTGTTATGATTATTAGTCATTCAGCAGACGCTTTTATTCAACGTGACTTGCAGAGACCAGGGGGGTGAACTCTGAACTACTGATGCAGCTGCAGAGTTTCTTCCAATAGGACCTCATCGGAGCACAACTGCTGTCTCTCACACACACACACAGTGAGTCAGGGGCTGCTGCAGAGTCTCTTCCAATAGGACCTCGTTTGTTTGGCGTCTCGTCCGAAGGACGGAGCACAAGGAGGTTCAGTGACTCGCTCAGGGTCTCTCACACACACACAGTGAGTCAGGGGCTGCTGCAGAGTCTCTTCCAATAGGACCTCGTTTGTTTGGCGTCTCGTCCGAAGGACGGAGCACAAGGAGGTGAAGTGACTCGCTCAGGGTCTCTCACACACACACAGTGAGTCAGGGGCTGCTGCAGTATTAAATCTCTTGAAACAATAGGACCTACGAACTTTGTCAGCTGCGTGAAGTCCGAAGGACGGAGCACTGGATAGTGTCACGTTAACATATAAAGTCACATACTGCAGCTTTGTATAGTTTTCCAAATGCTTTGTGAAAAACTGAGACACGTGACGCTGGGAAATCTAATCTCTCCAGTAGTGTGTGTGTGTTTTTAGCAATACGTTGCAGTTTCTTTTTATTTCAAACGAAGTTGATAAAATACCTCGTGTTTAGTAATTACTGCCTTTGTGTGATTTTGTTGCGGCTTTGATTGGTGTTTCAACGATTTATTTTTTTTTTTTTTATTTTTTGATTAGTTGAATAAAAGGAAAGAGCAGAATACAAGATAGGGTTATGCTTGTAGACTGTAATTATTTAGCTGGTACAACTTTGCTATTAAATACAGTGGAAAGTACATAATATATGATAGCAGCATAATACATGAAATATTGCATTAAATACAGTGGAAAGAGCAGACTACAGGATAGCAGCAGAATACCTAAATAGTGCAATAAATACAGTGGAAAGAGCATAATACAGGATAGCAGCATAATACATGAAATAGTGCACATGATCATGTACGATGAGGAATTAATTTTTTGAACTGTGTTACTATTATTTCCATGGAGTCATTTATTGTGTTTTTTAATGAGCATGGGTCTTATTTTTTTACATTTTTATATTATTATTTTATTATATTATTTTGACATTTAGTTGTTATATTAATATATAAATATTTTTGTTATAAAAGAATACAGGATAGCAGCAGACCTAATTTTCCAGATATTTGATTGGGTTCCTTTAACATATGTGGTCACTTTTTAGTGGCAGGCTTTATTAGATTGTTATTTTATAAATGAAGTGCATCTAAATAACTGTGAAACAGACATAGACGGTTGAGGCACAGCCCTGTGAAACTGTTAGTTTACACACAGTGGAAAGTTCAGTACTTCAATTTATAATACAGTATTAAATAGTACTGTTGAAACAATGGCACCCTACAGAAGGAACTGATTCAGCTTCATGAAGTCCAATGAAACCCACTGGATAGTGTCACGTTAACATATAAAGTCACATACTGCAGCTTTGTATAGTTTTCCAAATGCTTTGTGAAAAACTGAGACACGTGACGCTGGGAAATCTAATATGGACTTCAACTGTACTACTATTATGACTTCCAGTAGTGTGTGTGTGTTTTTAGCAATACGTTTTGCAGTTTCTTTTTCTCTCTGGCTGTCACACACACAAACGAAGTTGAATAAAATACGGTGCGTTCCTGCAGCGGAAACACCACAGTATGTGGGTATATCGGTCTGTGTCTAAAAACAATGTTAAATACAACTAATAGGACCGCTAAGGTACTTGTATGGTATACTATAATATAATGAAAAAATTTAATTTTTTAGAAGCATTGAATCTCCGGTCATCAGTTTCTCTCACATACAGCAACAAGACTTTACGAAGGCATGTGTCTTTTAGGACCTCTTTGTTTGTGAGTCTGCTTATAAACCGTTTTAAAGCGAGGACTGGGTCACATGTGTCGTGCAAGTTGTCTGAGTATTAAACTCCTATGAAAGCAGGAAACTAGGATGCTTGTAGACTGTAATTATTTAGCTGGTACAACTTCAGACGCCTGCTGTGAGTATTTCCAGTGTTGCTTTGATTGGACTGACCAGGACCTGGACGATCAACTGCAGCTCGATTTTATTATTTATACGATACTGGCAATGACACTGCTGTCTGTCTCTCTCTCTAAACTCCTCACACACAGCAGAACACACACACCCCTTGCAAGGGAGTCCACAGCCGTGTGCTAATGTATTGCAGTGACTGGTCCAGATTCTGTCATTGATATGATTTTATCTACTCGCCTGACATGAAAACACCTGTGGGTGTGAGATTTTCAACTCCTCTCCGCTCAGTAAATCAGGACTGGATCACACCGCTATGGTTCGGTTGTTTGGCAGGTGTCGTCAGAAGACGGAGCCCATGAGTTTAATGATTACACAGCACAGTTTTCATTGCTGCAAGGGTCTCTTCCAGATCATAACGTTTTGATTGGATTTACTTGATATGACAGGACGCCCGACTTTCGCAGGATCCCACACTGGCCAGGAGCTGCTGGCCGATTATTAACTCACAAGTGAAAAGCGAATGGACTGGAACACTGGCACTTATGTGCTCAGGGTCTTTTCAAGCTTCGGTTTTATGAGCTCGTTTAAAATCTTATGGGAAATGTATTAACATCACAAAGTGTACTGCAGCTATTGGATAGTTTTTTATTTAATGAAAAACTGAGACACTGACGCAGTGGGAGTCTGATTATTACCACTCCTATTAACCCAGTAACTGATTTACACTATTATTATTGTTATAGCGGGATATCTTATTATTTAAAACTATTAGTGATTTATTATCTATTTTTTATTTATGTGCGCGGTGAATTTTTATTATTAACTAATATTATTTTTGAATATTTTTTTTTATTTTATTTTTTTAGACTGATTATTTTTTTACCTTGTACTATACTAAAACACTTTGCTGTGAGTTTTCCAAGCAGGACTGGATCAACACTGCTGGTGAAGCAGGAGTGTCCTCAGTGTGGGCAACTGTCGCCCTCTGACTCCCCACACACCGCACACACACACACACACCCCTTTCAAGCGTCCACAGCCGTGTGCAAATGTATTAAACTCCTACTCGCTAGTGAAAGGATTTCAATCTCCACTCAGGACTGGATCACCGCTTTGTGTGTCTGATTATTAAACTGTAGTGAAAGCAGGACTGGATCACACTGCTGTGCAGGGAGTCTGATTATTAAACTCCTAGTGAAAGCAGGACTGGATCACACTGCTGTGCAGCGGGAGTCTGATTATTAAACTCCTAGTGAAAGCAGGACTGGATCACACTGCTGTGCAGCGGGAGTCTGATTATTAAACTCCTAGTGAAAGCAGGACTGGATCACACTGCTGTGCAGCGGGAGTCTGATTATTATTAAACTCCTAGTGAAAGCAGGACTGGATCACACTGCTGTGCAGCGGGAGTCTGATTATTAAACTCCTAGTGAAAGCAGGACTGGATCACACTGCTGTGCAGCGGGAGTCTGATTATTAAACTCCTAGTGAAAGCAGGACTGGATCACACTGCTGTGCAGCGGGAGTCTGATTATTAAATCCTAGTGAAAGCAGGACTGGAAACTGCTGTGCAGCGGGAGTCTGATTATTAAACTCCTAGTGAAACCAGGACTGGATCACACTGCTGTGCAGCGGGAGTCTCATTATTAAACTCCTAGTGAAAGCAGGACTGGATCACACTGCTGTGCAGCGGGAGTCTGATTATTAAACTCCTAGTGAAAGCAGGACTGGATCACACTGCTGTGCAGCGGGAGTCTGATTATTAAACTCCTAGTGAAAGCAGGACTGGATCACACTGCTGTGCAGCGGGAGTCTGATTATTAAACTCCTAGTGAAACCAGGACTGGATCACACTGCTGTGCAGCGGGAGTCTGATTATTAAACTCCTAGTGAAACCAGGACTGGATCACACTGCTGTGCAGCTCTAATTATGAAGCTCTGAACAGGCCGCTGGGACCGTGAATTGATCACCGAGTGCCTGATCAAAGCCGTGGCGATCGATAACCGATTCACTGATCGGGTGTGTGCGTTGTTGTCGCGGTGCGTGGCGCGGACTGGCGCTCGGCTGCCTGGTTGCTTGCGAGTTTCCTCTGGTGTTTAGCGTGCGGTAATCGCCCTGCTAATGTGTCAGGATTGGGGTGTCGGTGGCAGGGGTGTGAATTGAATTGCTCAGCTGCGATCGCACGTTGCCTACTTGAGACTCTTCATTAGGAAACGGCGATGAAGACAGTCGCAGTTTGCTCTGCTGAGAAGCCTGATAGCGTAACCTGGGGAAGGTGTGTGTGTGTGTGGAGCTTCTCTGTCATTTTAGAGTTTGGCATGTAGAAGCGCTCATCCGATAACGATCAAACTTGACAAAGACCTCCTTTAGCTCGCAAGCTGTTGAGAGGATCATGATCTGGGAATGGTGTCTGTGGCTTTAATGAAACTAAACTCTTTTTCAGAGTGTGGTAAACTAAGACAGACACAGAGAAGAAGGGATTATATTGCTGCGTCAAAACTGAACAGGATTGTGGGGCTCTGTCTGTCTGGCTGGCTTGCATCTTCGCATAAATCCAATGCGACTTCTTGGGTTTAAAGATGTGTACCCCCCCCCAAAAATCTCATAATGGGCAAACCCAGGAGGAGCAGCTTGTGTATTGGAAGATAGAGAGAAGAGGCAAACCATCTCTGTGTGCTTGCGTGCCTGTCTTTGGTCAAAGTCCCCTTCCCATCTTCTCCTCCCTCCTTCCTTCGTCTGTATTCTAATAGGAGAATTCCAACACAGTTTATGAAAATGTAGCCTTTTGTTTGGGGAGGGGGGACGCCAGCTGCCTCAACCACGCCCCCCCCCCCAAATCGGAACCCATCACCTGTCCCTTGTGGGAGAATGAGGGAGCGGGGGTCGCAGTGGAATTCCAGCAGCTGGACTAGAACGGGAGGGAAGGGTCTGGTTCTAGTCAATGCCGATGGGTTAAAGGGCTATTGATTTTCTGCCGGGAGTGTGGGATCGAGGAGAGACCCTCCGATCTCAAGCCCAGCTTACAGACCCCACAGAGAACAATGGGTAACAGCAGCTGTCCTGCAGACGCTGCCCCCCACCTCACCCCCTGTTTTTAGTATTCAAAGGGAGGAGGGATTGGTCTCTAAACCATGTAACGGCTGCTTCGAATGAGACATCAAACAAACAAGGTCCTGTTGGGAGTGACTGTGCAGCAGCAGCTGTTAATGGTGCCGGTTCTAATGTGGTTAATCGAAGCTGCTAAGAGGCAATTCACTCATTCAAGACCTGGTTGGGATAAAGACCTGAAACTGGACTTCATCTTCAGGGCTAAATTGGTCAGATTCTGGGCAGAGTGCTCTCCGTGAATGCACCCCCTGCGAGACACCCTACAGCCTCAAGCATTGTGGTGTTCTGTGTAAAATATCACGCGGTGCAGAGTCACTATATATATATACCATGTTTTCTGTTTAACTATATAATACTTTTGCAAGTTTCCTCACAGTGAATGCATAGGGAAGCATTGTAAAGCACAGAGAGGTCTGGTAAAGCATAGGGAAGCATTGTAAAGCACAGAGAGGTCTGGTAAAGCATAGGGAAGCATTGTAAAGCACAGAGAGGTCTGGTAAAGCATAGGGAAGCATTGTAAAGCACAGAGAGGTCTGGTAAAGCATAGGGAAGCATTGTAAAGCACAGAGAGGTCTGGTAAAGCACAGGGAAGCATTGTAAAGCACAGAGAGGTCTGGTAAAGCACAGGGAAGCATTGTAAAGCACAGAGAGGTCTGGTAAAGCACAGGGAAGCATTGTAAAGCACAGAGAGGTCTGGTAAAGCACAGGGAAGCATTGTAAAGCACAGAGAGGTCTGGGAAAGGGTGGTTAATTACAAAATGGCACGGTTCATTTTTTATAAAGGTCCCGACACTAGTGACAGACAAAAAGGCTTTTTACAGCCAGTTCAATCAGCACAATACGCTTGCAAAAGGAGGCTTTTGCAGCTTCTTAATTGCAACACAATGGAGCATTGAATAAGACAATCTGCCTGCAATGTGAACTGTACATCAGAGGGCTAATAGCACAGCCCCCAGTCACAATACGCAAGCCCTGAATGATCTGCTAGCCATTGCATTTACACATCAAGAGCCTTCTCTTAGTGATAGTTAAAATGTGCAACCAATTCTCTCACCTCTTATTAGCTTTATTAACAGGATCACCAGCCCCTCCCTTTACAGGAGCGCTGCCCATCTTTAAAATCCATTCTCTCACCTCTTATTAGCTTTATTAACAGGATCACTGACCCCTCCCTTTACAGGAGCGCTGACCATCTTTAAAATCCATTCTCTCACCTCTTATTAGCTTTATTAACAGGATCACTGGCCCCTCCCTTTACAGGAGCGCTGACCATCTTTAAAATCCATTCTCTCACCTCTTATTAGCTTTATTAACAGGATCACTGACCCCTCCCTTTACAGGAGCGCTGACCATCTTTAAAATCCATTCTCTCACCTCTTATTAGCTTTATTAACAGGATCACTGACCCCTCCCTTTACAGGAGCGCTGACCATCTTTAAAATCCATTCTCTCACCTCTTATTAGCTTTATTAACAGGATCACTGACCCCTCCCTTTACAGGAGCGCTGACCATCTTTAAAATCCATTCTCTCACCTCTTATTAGCTTTATTAACAGGATCACTGACCCCTCCCTTTACAGGAGCGCTGACCATCTTTAAAATCCATTCTCTCACCTCTTACTGGCTTTATTAATGTTTGTCATTGAATTTACACTGAAGACGCTGAGAAAGACTTCAAATGGAAACGTTTGCTATTAAACTTGCAGGTTTCTAAATGTGCTTTCAAACGCACGCAGCATTTTCATTAGCAGATGCTTCTGGGAGTTCTGCGGGCTTTGTTTGCAGTCCAGTCTGGCATAAGGATGATTGCTTAACAAAGATAAATGCGACCTGTAGACAACCACAGCCCCCCCCCCCCCCCCCCCCCAATCCTCTGAGTGTCTGAGACGATGGACCCCCTCGCTCCCCTCTCTCTCTCTCTCCCCTTCTCCCCCTCTCCTCTCTCCGCAGACAGAGCTGTGAATGCATCAATACGTCTTTCACCAACAGGCCTCTTTCTTCGAGTGTTTTTCCCAGGGAGAGGGGGGCGGGCAGCAGAACAATGCAGAGACCCCCTTTCGGGTCGAGGAGGGGGGTGTAGGAGGGTGTGTCTGCTCTGATTATATAATTAATAGAATGCAGCTAAAGGATTCTGATCAGGTTTTTCATTTCTGAGGCGATGAAAACAAGCAAAGAAAATATTGAAAACGGAATTGGTTTCTGTTGAAAGTGTTTCCCGGCAACTTGTGATACATTCACAGATTCTTTCTTTCTAAGTAAGATGTTATTAATGCAGATAGCATAGCGCTCTATATAATCCCTTAGGGAAAGTTTAGTAAAAACACAGCCAAGTATAATGAGGCACAGAGAGGTCTGGTAAAGCATAGGGAAGCATTGTAAAGCACAGAGAGGTCTGGTAAAGCATAGGGAAGCATTGTAAAGCACAGAGAGGTCTGGTAAAGCATAGGGAAGCATTGTAAAGCACAGAGAGGTCTGGTAAAGCATAGGGAAGCATTGTAAAGCACAGAGAGGTCTGGTAAAGCATAGGGAAGCATTGTAAAGCACAGAGAGGTCTGGTAAAGCACAGGGAAGCATTGTAAAGCACAGAGAGGTGTGATAAAGTATATTAAAAGCTATGCTGAGTGCAGAGAAATACCACTGTGCACTTTCCTTGTTTTTAAATAAAGTTAAAACTCTCTCTCTCTCTCTCTCTCTCTCTCCTCCACACCCCCCACCCCCCAGGCACGTTGCGTCCTGTCCGGCGTAGTTTTTACGACCCCATGTCGGCCCCGGGGCAGGGCGTGGTCTGGGAGTGGGAGAACGATTCGGGCTCGTGGACGCCCTACGACATGGAGATCGGGATCCCCATCCAGGCGGCCCGGGACAGGCAGCAGCCCTGGCTGGACCTGACCCCCATCGGCTTCTGCTACATCATCGACTTCACCTCCATGAGCCAGGTGAACCAACAGACCCAGCGGCGGCGTCGCATTCAACGCAGGCTGGACCGGACTTATCCCTTCGTGAGCGGGACCCTGCCCAAATCCCAGTCCTGGCCCTCCGCCGGGACCGGCCCAGCGGGAGGAGCGAGCGGCAGCGCCCCGCAGCCTCCCTGCAGCTGCCAGCAGTGCCTCCTGGTGATGAGCGTCAAGGCAGCGGCCGCCGCTACTCTCAGCCCGCAGGGTCGCAAGGGCAAAGGGAGCCCCGGTCTGGGAGGCAGGAACAGGAGTCCGAGGTCCACCTCGCTCCCCGCCACTGTGGGAGGGGCTAGCGGCTCTGCCAGCGCCCCGGTCCTGTCTTCCGCCGGTCCGCTCAGCCCCAGGGCGGCGAAGGTTCCCGCGGGCTCAGCCAGCGCCGGCACCCTGTCCCGTGCCGGGCTCGCCACGTTGACCCGCCCGGCGCTCCAGAGGATCGCGATGGCGCAGTCCCGCGCCCTCATCGCTTCAGGGTAAGAGGGTAAAGGTGGGGTGAAGAGAGGTTGTTCTTTTTATGAATAGTGGTTATAAGTTTTGAGATTTTATTTATTTATTTTTTTTAAAGTGCTTATGAGAGTTTTAAGTGGCTGTTCTGTTTTAGAAAGATCGTTTGCGATCGGGCTGTTAGCAGTACAGTGGTGCCGCGATTGCAGTGCTGTGATTGGCTAGCGATGACAGCATGGTTGCCGGCGCTCCCCAGCTGGCTGTCTGCTCTTTCGGTTGTTTCTGTAGCACCACAACAGCCTGCCGTACCCGGTCCTGTGACTGTCAAGCCCAATTTAAACAAAATTCTTAATAAAGGGGCTCCCTCCTGCCTCCTGCGTCCTGCTTCCTGGGCTGCGTTGTATGTGTGCAGGCCTCGTTTCCATGGCAACCTTTGTCAATTTTTTTTCTTCTCCTGGCAGCTGCTAGTGGGAGGGGGGGAGGGCTCCTCCCTGGTTTCCATGGTGACTAAAACCTAGACCGATTTACAGCACAATGCCTCCTTAGGCACTGAAGGAGATGGAAGGGAGCGAATACTGCAGACGGGGGTGGGGGCTGGGGGGGAGGAATTAAACCACAAACACACAGTACTGCAGAGGAATGTCTATTGAATCCCTTGAGGGTTTTCTTAATGGGACAGATGGTTATGCCCCCCCCCCCCCCCCCCCCCCCCTTAAAAACGAATGCAAAATATCTGGGTTGTTAGAGCTGAGGAGGGACTGGGAGGGAGGGAAGCAGTGTGGCTCTAGTGGAGCTGAGGAGGGACTGGGAGGGAGGGAAGCAGTGTGGCTCTAGTGGAGCTGAGGAGGGACTGGGAGGGAGGGAGGCAGTGTGGCTCTAGTGGAGCTGAGGAGGGACTGGGAGGGAGGGAAGCAGTGTGGCTCTAGTGGAGCTGAGGAGGGACTGGGAGGGAGGGAAGCAGTGTGGCTCTAGTGGAGCTGAGGATGGACTGGGAGGGAGGGAAGCAGTGTGGCTCTAGTGGAGCTGAGGAGGGACTGGGAGGGAGGGAAGCAGTGTGGCTCTAGTGGAGCTGAGGAGGGACTGGGAGGGAGGGAAACAGTGTGGCTCTAGTGGAGCTGAGGAGGGACTGGGAGGGAGGGAGGCAGTGTGGCTCTAGTGGAGCTGAGGAGGGACTGGGAGGGAGGGAAGCAGTGTGGCTCTAGTGGAGCTGAGGAGGGACTGGGAGGGAGGTAGGGAGGCAGTGTGGCTCTAGTGGCTCTAGTGGAGCTGAGGAGGGACTGGGAGGGAGGGAGGCAGCGTGGCTCTAGTGGAGCTGAGGAGGGACGGGGAGGGAGGGAGGCAGCGTGGCTCTAGTGGAGCTGAGGGAGGAGGGACGGGGAGGGAGGGAGGCAGCGTGGCTCTAGTGGAGCTGAGGAACTGGGAGGAGGTGTTTGTGTGTGCTGCTCAGAATAGCCTTCAAGCTTCTTGCTGTATCAAGCCCAGTCTCGTGAGGTATTGTTTTAAGAGGCTCTGCTCCCTTCATCTGCAAGAATCTGTTCATTTTTAATCCAGCCCAAGAGGCACTGCAGTGTAAACACAGACTGTCCCGGACTGTCTCGCAAACATAGCCCCTCAAAATACCTCATAATATCTGTTTTACAGGGAATAGGACTCCTGTTGCATTAATACCCTTGTTTGCCATGTTTATTAATCTTATTTACCACACCTCTCTGTGCTTTACAATGCTTCCCTGTGCTTTACCAGACCTCTTTGTGCTTTACAGTGCTTCCCTATGCTTTACCAGACCTCTCTGTGCTTTACAATGCTTCCCTATGCTTTACCAGACCTCTCTGTGCTTTACAATGCTTCCCTGTGCTTTACCAGACCTCTCTGTGCTTTACAATGCTTCCCTATGCTTTACCAGACCTCTCTGTGCTTTACAATGCTTCCCTGTGCTTTACCACACCTCTCTGTGCTTTACAATGCTTCCCTGTGCTTTACCAGACCTCTCTGTGCTTTACAATGCTTCCCTATGCTTTACCACACCTCTCTGTGCTTTATAGTGCTTCCCTATGCTTTACTAGACCTTGCACGCCCCCTGGTGGACGTTTCTGCCTCATTTCAGAAATTATTTTAAATTCGGATTTACTACCAGCTTGATCCTGTTAATAAGAGCTAATAAGAGGTGAGAGAATGGAGTTTCAGTGCTGGTGTTATTGTTGGTTGGAGGCTCAGGTAAACGCGTCTTGTTTCGGATGTTGGTTTGAGTCCCTGGGTTGCTAAACCGGGAGTCTATCCTGTTTGAAGATTAGGCTCCGCCCCATACTCCCCTCCGCCCCTATGAGGGGACGGGGACGGGGGAACGGGGGACGGGGCCCGGGGGACGCCCCCGGGGTATAGCGGTTATAAGAGAGTTAAGTCTCCCAGCATTCTGACTGCAGCTTTCTGTATCAGAATTTTCCTTTAGATAAAAAAAAAAAAAAAAAACAATGACTGTGCTACAAATGCTAAGGTGAGTTTCATTTCAATTAATAACAATAATAATAATAATATCTTGTTGTATGAGAGACAGCGAGAGGGGGGTGGAGTGGACTCTGCTATTAGTTCAGTGAAGGAGACAGACAGCAGCATTTTACATGATCCCTTTCAAAGGAGCACTGACCATCTGACCATCTTTAAAATCCATTCTCTCACCTCTTATTAGCTTTATTAACAGTATGATAGAACAGTTATTGGGTTGCCATTGCAGTGCCACTGTCTGTCTGTTTGCCATTGAAGATAATTTAGGGTATATGTGGCATACTGTGGTCCCATTCTACCAGCCTCACCCCTTGTAGCTGCCCTATACTTGTGCTACCATTGCCCCTCAGTGTAATACAGAACCATTATTGCAGTGCCACTGAAGACCAGTGATGATCTGATGCTTGTGAAAGTTTGTGTCTCTGTCAAATCTCCTCTAACAACCACTGGTATTTTCCCAGTCCTCCCAGTTGCTCAGTGCGTGTTCATGTGTGTCGCAGGGTGCCCACGGTGCCAGTGAAGAACTTAAACGGGTCCAGTCCGGTCCACCCAGCGCTGGCAGGTAAGAGAATCGAAGTGAAGGCTTGTCAAATAACGTCAGCTGACCAGAATTAACACCTGAAATCCCTCTGGTGCTGCTTTCAGTCCCATTGGCTCAACGGGTCTCAAAACGTGCAGTTTGGAGAGACACACATTCCCCCTGTTCTCTGCGGAGCCTTGTTCTCTGTTGGTACTTTCTGGGTCACTCCTGGGAGTTCCTCATTCTGGAGTGTCTTTACCAGCGAGATGCTGTTGCAATGCTGACAGAGAAAATTAGACATAGACATAAATAGACATCTCAAAATGCTCTGTTTTCTGTGTATAAGTTCAGGAAAATATTATACAAAAAATGAAAAGAAAAATTCAATTTAAGTTAATTGAGTCGAGTCAAATAGACCCGAAACCTAACAGGAGGGTTAATTGCGATTATTTATTTATTTATTTTTGAAGTAAGGTTCTGTGCGTGTCGAGACCTGTCAGTAATGATGTGTGTGCGTGTGGACAGGTATCACAGGGATTCTGATGAGCGCGGCCGGCCTGCCCGTGTGTCTGACCCGCCCCCCCAAACTGGTCCTGCACCCCCCGCCTGTGGGCAAGAGCGATATGAAACCCGTCCCGGGCATAGGCACCTCCTGCCGCAAGACCACCAAGAAACAGGCGTGCCAGGGTGAGACGTTTTAATAGTGAAGAATATTACACTGCATCACACCCCCTCCCCCTCTGAGAATACCCCCTGCTGCATCACACACACCCTCCCCTCTGAGAATACCCCCTGCTGTATTACACTGCATCACACACCCTCCCCTCTGAGAATACCCCCTGCTGCATCACACCCCCTCCCCCTCTGAGAATACCCCCTGCTGCATCACACCCCCTCCCCCTCTGAGAATACCCCCTGCTGTATTACACTGCATCACACCCTCTCCCCTCTGAGAATACCCCCTGCTGCATCACACACACCCTCCCCTCTGAGAATACCCCCTGCTGCATCACACACACCCTCCCCTCTGAGAATACCCCCTGCTGCATCACACCCCCTCCCCCTCTGAGAATACCCCCGCTGTATTACACTGCATCACACCCCCTCCCCTCTGAGAATACCCCCTGCTGCATCACACACACCCTCCCCTCTGAGAATACCCCCTGCTGCATCACACCCCCTCCCCCTCTGAGAATACCCCCTGCTGCATCACACCCCCTCCCCCTCTGAGAATACCCCCTGCTGTATTACACTGCATCACACCCTCTCCCCTCTGAGAATACCCCCTGCTGCATCACACCCCCTCCCCCTCTGAGAATACCCCCTGCTGCATCACACACACCCTCCCCCTCTGAGAATACCCCCTGCTGTATTACACTGCATCACACCCTCTCCCCCTCTGAGAATACCCCCTGCTGCATCACACCCCCTCCCCCTCTGAGAATACCCCCTGCTGTATTACACTGCACACACACCCTCCCCTCTGAGAATACCCCCTGCTGCATCACACACACCCTCCCCTCTGAGAATACCCCCTGCTGCATCACACCCCCTCCCCCTCTGAGAATACCCCCTGCTGCATCACACACACTCTCCCCTCTGAGAATACCCCCTGCTGCATCACACCCACCTCCCCCTCTGAGAATACCCCCTGCTGCATCACACCCCCTCCCCCTCTGAGAATACCCCCTGCTGTATTACACTGCATCACACCCCCTCCCCCTCTGAGAATACCCCCTGCTGCATCACACACACCCTCCCCTCTGAGAATACCCCCTGCTGCATCACACACACCCTCCCCTCTGAGAATACCCCCTGCTGCATCACACACACCCTCCCCTCTGAGAATACCCCCTGCTGCATCACACCACCCTCCCCTCTGAGAATACCCCCTGCTGTATTACACTGCATCACACCCTCTCCCCTCTGAGAATACCCCCTGCTGCATCACACCCCCTCCCCCTCCGTGCTGTATTACACTGCCTCTCTCCCCTCTGAGAATACCCCCTGCTGCATCACACCCCCTCCCCCTCTGAGAATATTTTTTGCTCTGTTTTCCCAGAATTCACAGCACGTCCTTGTTTTTTTTTCCAGGTAAAACTCCAGAGGAGGTGGTTAAGAAATATCTTGAGAAAGTGAGGAATCCCCCGGAGGAGGTGAGCCTGTCCGTCCGTGTAACCCTAACCCTAACCCTGTGCTTCCAGACCTCTCTGTGTCACCCTAATGCTATCCCTATGCTTTACCAGACCTCTCTGTGCTTTACAATGCTTCCCTGTGCTTTACCAGACCTCTCTGTGCTTTACAATGCTTCCCTGTGCTTTACCAGACCTCTCTGTGCTTTACAATGCTTCCCTGTGCTTTACCAGACCTCTCTGTGCTTTACAATGCTTCCCTATGCTTTACCAGACCTCTCTGTGCTTTACAATGCTTCCCTGTGCTTTACCAGACCTCTCTGTGCTTTACAATGCTTCCCTATGCTTTACCAGACCTCTCTGTGCTTTACAATGCTTCCCTGTGCTTTACCAGACCTCTCTGTGCTTTAAAATGCTTGTCTGTGCTTCATTGTGCTGTATTACGCTTTGCTGTGCTTTATCTGCGATGGAAAATGTTTTATAAGAGCCGCAAATTCAAGTAAAGTGCAGTTCATTGTGCATCCACCAGGTGGCAATAGGGGGTAAAAAAAATTCAGGACTTGAATTATAACAGATTCTCTCTCTCTCCTCTCTCTCTCTTTCTCTCTCTCTCTCTCTCACCTGCACGATTCTGCATGGTAAGCTAGACGTACCTCAGCCGCAGTAAGCCGACCTGGAGGTGCCAAATTGGCGTACCACAAATCCCGCAGATCCTCACAGATCTCTCTCTCTCCTCCTCTCTCTCTCTCTCTCTCTCTCTCTCTCTCTCTCAGGACTGCACGATCTGCATGGAGAAGCTAGCCTCTCCGTCCGGCTACAAGAATGCTCCCGGTCAGCCGCTGGTCAAGCCCGACCTGGTGGGCAAGCTGACCAAATGCGGCCACGTCTACCACCTGCACTGCTTGGTGGCCATGTACAACAACGGCAACAAGGTGGGCTCAATCACAGTCATTTCAGATTGCAGGGCTGGAAATAGGACTCCTGTTGCACAGCAGTGTCACCCAGTCCAGGTTTTACTACCAGCTTGATCAGCCCCCAGTGTGTCTAGCTAACAAGCTCAGGTGTGTCTTATTATTAAACTCCTAGTGAAAGCAGGACTGGATCACACTGCTGTGCAGCAGGAGTCTTATTTCCACTTCAACAGTCCAATAGTGTAGCGTTGTTCTCTCCTGCCTAACGTGTGTGTCTCTGTCTCTGTGTGTATCTCTAACCCGTGCCCGTCCCATTACAGGACGGCAGTCTGCAGTGTCCAACCTGTAAGACTATCTACGGGGTGAAGACAGGCACCCAGCCCCCCGGCAAAATGGAGTACCACGTCATCCCCCATTCCCTCCCGGGATATCCCGACTGCAGAACCATCCGAGTCATTTACAGCATTCCCCCAGGCATACAGGTGAGACCCAGTCCGGCTCCTGATTGGACAGTCGCTGTCATACCTTTTAGGGTGATGATGATGCAAAGCTTCTCGTTCATAAAGAATGACGTCCTCTTGGTGCTTGAAGTCAAATGAAACTTGTTGAATGGTGTTACGTGAACACGTTGAATTACATACCAGTGCTTTTTGTAATGTTTTCCCCATATACTTTAACACAGAACACCACTCCTATAATTATTTATTTTTTCATGGTCATTCCTTGTGGGAAAGCCCGGTGATGTGTGTGTGTGTGTGTGTGTGTGTGTGGTGCCCTCTTGTGGGAAGTTGTCTGTACTGCACTGTGTGTTGTGGTGGTTGTCTGCTCTGATTTCTCTCTCTCTCTCTCTCTCTCTCCCTCCCTCCCGCCCCACAGGGACCCGAACACGCAAATCCGGGAAAGCCCTTCACCGCACGGGGATTCCCTCGACACTGTTACCTCCCTGACAACGAGAAGGGGCGCACGGTGAGTCGTCTTCACCTCACTGCAGCACAGGCTCCAGCAGATGCAACCTCTGTTAGAGAGACTTTGGAGGGGGGTTTCATCATGTGTGAGAGGGTTGGGGTGGGGTGGGGGTCTGTTTGTCGACGACCACAATCTGAGATCAATTGAGCTAACCGTCCGACTCCTGCCTGGGGTTACCTAGTCATGTTGTCGAGGCAGAATCGCTGAGATCATTGAAGACCCGACTCAACAGAGTTCTGAGATCAAACAGGAGGCTGTGTGGTTAAAGAAACAAGCTTGTAACCGCCCAGGTACCAAGTTTCCCATCTCAGCCACTGCCACTGTGTGTGTGTGTGTGTGTGTGTGTGTGTGTGTGTGTGTGTGTGACCCTGAGCAAGTCGCTGAACCTCCTTGTGCTGCGTCTTTGGGGTGAGGCGTTGTTGTAAGTGACTCTGCAGCTGATGCATGGTTCACACATCCTAGCCTCGTGTCTTGTAAAGCGCTTTGTGATGGTGGTCCACTATGAAAGGTGCTATATAAAAATGATTATTATTATTAATTGCTCAGAACCGGACAGGCGTTGATGGGCTGAAAGGACTTCTCTCTGATCTCTCTTGTGTTTCTCTCTCTCTCTCTCTCTCTCTCTGATCTCTCTCTCTGATCTCTCTCGTGTGTTAAAGAGACGCTGCTCTCCTCTCTCGTGTTTTTGCTCTCTCGTGTTTCTCTCTTGATCTCTCTCGTGTTTTTTCGTTGTCCCTCGTCGAGTTTTTCTCAAAAGAGAGACTCGTGTTTCGAACCGGTCGTCGAGATCGTCTTTCATCTTGACTCCCTCTCTCGTTGGTTCTTCATCTCTCGAAGATTAGATCAAATGCTCTAGAGAGTTTTCTTTCTCTCTCTAGAGAGAGAAAACTACCCCGCTCCTCAGATGCCTCGAGCCGAGCTCTCTCCTCGGAGCTCTCTCTGATGGCTTTCTTTTCTCTCTCTCTCTCCTCTCTCTGTCTCACATCGAGTTTCTCAGAGAGAGAGAAGAGATCTCTCTGAGATCTCTCTCCCTCTCTCTCTCTCTCTCTCTCTCTCTCTCTCTCTCTCTCTCGTGTTTCTCTCTCTCTCTCTCGTGTTTCTCTCTCTCTCTCTCTCTGATCTCTCTCGTGTTTCTCTCTCTCTCTCTCTGATCTCTCTCGTGTTTTTCTCTCTCTCTCTGATCTCTCTCGTGTTTCTCTCTCTCTCTGCTCTCTCTCGTGTTTCTCTCTCTCTGGTTTCAGGTATTGAAGATGCTGCTGGTTGCCTGGGATCGGCGGCTGATCTTCACTGTGGGGGTTTCCAGCACCACCGGTGAGTCTGACACGGTCATCTGGAACGAAGTCCACCACAAGACAGAATTCGGCTCTAACCTCACTGGCCACGGCTTCCCAGACCCCAACTACCTGGACAATGTGTTGGCTGAGCTGAGCGCCCAGGGCATCACGGAGGAGAGCATCCAGGAATGAGGGAGGGGGAGCTGGGCTGGGAGAGGCGGGATGGGAATGAGACTCCCGCTGCGGAGCAGTTCAGTCCGTTCCTGGTTTTATTAAGTTTTCCACACACACCTGAGCTTGTTGTCTAGACACACTGGGGCTGATCGAGCTGGTAGTAAAACCAGGACTGGGTGACGCTGCTGGACAATAAGAGTCTGATTCCCAGCCCTGCATTGTAATTCCAGTACAGACCAACTGCAGTTACAATGTAATTCCAGTCCAGTCTAATCGTGTTCCCCCAACTCCCCTCCAGTTTGTAGCAGATGGTTATGGCCCTTTCTGGGTCGTGCACCCCACGGTTCTCTCAAAGTGGTACGGTCGGTACGGTGTGCTGCAACAGAGCACTTGTCTCTTTAACCTGAAGTTCGGTATGGCCTCTGATATCCGGAGCTTTGAATTAACATTGACACCTAGTGGTGGGAGGGTTACATTGCAGTGCCAATGCAATGTTCTGCTAAACTGATTTTAATCACTGTATAAAGCTGGAATCTAGTGCGCTGGCATTGCCTGCTGTGCATGGGGTCTATATAGAGCTGGAATCTAGTGCGCTGGCATTGCCTGCTGTGTGCTGGGCAGAGCCTGGCTGTGCTGTGCTGTGCACAGGGCAATGCTGGCAGGATCGCACTGTATAACACTGATACACAGCCCTGCACAGAACCACAGCAGCTACCCAGCATGGGGTCTATATAGAGCTGGAATCTAGTGCGCTGGCATTGCCTGCTGTGTGCTGGGCAGAGCCTGGCTGTGCTGTGCTGTACACAGGGCAATGCTGGCAGGATCGCTCTGTATAACACTGATACACAGCCCTGCACAGAACCACAGCAGCTACCCAGCATGGGGTCTATATAGAGCTGGAATCTAGTGCGCTGGCATTGCCTGCTGTGTGCTGGGCAGAGCCTGGCTGTGCTGTGCTGTGCACAGGGCAATGCTGGCAGGATCGCTCTGTATAACACTGATACACAGCCCTGCACAGAACCACAGCAGCTACCCAGCATGGGGTCTATATAGAGCTGGAATCTAGTGCGCTGGCATTGCCTGCTGTGTGCTGGGCAGAGCCTGGCTGTGCTGTGCACAGGGCAATGCTGGCAGGATCGCACTGTATAACACTGATACACAGCCCTGCACAGAACCACAGCAGCTACCCAACATGGGGTCTATATAGAGCTGTACTCTAGCACAACAGGGCTAGGCTTGCAGGACCATTCCATTTGATAAACCTGACAGTGACACGTTGCAGTGGGAGTGTGATGTTACCACAGTGCCATCTGGTGTAGAGGCGAGATACTGCGTGTTAAACTTCGTAAGGTCAGTACCATGCAGGCTGTATGTCTGAAGTGACCAGACCACAAGTCAAGTTGGTAGAGACTCGCTTTTAAAAGTATGGTTTGAGAAGGATGTATTCTTGATCCGGAAAACAGAAAACTGTGATTGGATTCTTGCTGATTTTATGTGAATGCTGCTTTTTTTTTGTTTTGTTTTGTTGTGTTATTTTATAATTTTGCTATCACTGCCATATCAAGTTGAGATCCAGTCCGCCCCAGTTTGGTCCAGTTTAGGACCAGTTTTAAGCCTGTACTGTAATGTATGAAATGGTTTTTGTAAGTATCTCTGTAACAAAACTAACTTTTTCTGTTTTAACGATTTCGTCTTTGTGTTTCTCTCTCTCTCTCTCTCTCTCTCTCTCTCTCTCTCTCTCTCTCTCTCTCTCTGTCTCTCATAAGATGCAGAGAACAAAACACATAAAATGAAAAAAAGATGACAGAACAAAACACATAAAATGAAAAAAAGATGAATGTCTGTCTAAGAGCTGGAGGTTGAATGTTTAGCAGTCTGATGTTTGGGGGGCTGACTTTACAATGAAGACGTATGCAGAGCCGTGTGCAAATTGATTAGAAAAAACAAGACAAAACAAAACATTGCTTCTGTAGTTTTGATTCGTTGTGCGTGCGAAAGCCCCTGGGAACACTAGAAAAATTGTCAGGCCGATTAGCGATGATCTAATTTAATTGATGACATCTTTAATAGGATACGCGTGCAGTTCATTTCAAACAGTGTAGAGAAAAGGAACAGGGAGCCGCACGCGGTCAAACACAGGAGGCTTTTCAGAAGCTGTTTAAGACGCCTGATTGAAGCACAGAGCGCTCTGACATTTTCTCACACGAGTGCGTTTCTTTATCCCCGGTTACTGAGCGGGAATTGAAATTCTCACACCCTGACCTGTTTTCATGCAGGCGGGTATATAAAGGATATCAATGACACATCCCGAGGGGCTCAAAAATAAAATTGTGTGTGTGTGTGTGAACATTTTCTCCAGCTTCAAATCTACATAAGGGTTTTGTTTTAAAAAGAGGAACTACAGCGTGACGCCAGTTTATACACCGATTTTGTATTCGAGCTAATAAAATAATTCAGAATTGTCAATACAGCCGGACAATACGTTTCATCCAGCAGTCGTCTGGGACAGAAACTTACTTCCACTTTAAACTCCTCCCCCTTGTGGAGCTGTGGTTTGTTTTCCAGTTTTAAAAGCGTGGAATAGCATTTAGTGAAGTGCGTTGCAATACTAAAGCCAGTCAGAATAGGACAGTTTATGGGTAAGGTTGGTGTAGAAAGTTTTAGAAATGTTGATGTGATGGTGAAAGCGGGAGGGTTTACAGCCAAAGACTAGAGAAGAAAAAGGAATAGAGAGAGAACAAGAGGGTGAGGGTGAGGGATAGAGGGTGGGCAGCCAGTTAGAAAGAGGGAATGTGACAACCAAAGACATCCACGAGGTGGGGCTATTGTGCCAAGTTTGCTCAGGGTTCTGAACTTAGCAATTTATAATAATAATAATAATAACAACACTAATTTAGGCATTAACTAAATATTGTTTTAATTATGTCTGCAGTACGAGACACGTCTATAGCTTTTTTTTTAAGCCAACAGAGAGAATCGCTTTTAAAATTAGATATTTTAAGATTTTAAAATTAGTTTTCTTTACCTCTCGTTAGCACAAAATCCTCTACTCGTTTTTTTTTTTTTTTTTTTATATATAATAACTTGGTTTCTGTTACTGTAACTGCTTCCTGTTCTGTCTATATAGAGGGGGTGCAATTCAAAATGATAACAAGGGAACATTATTCAGCAGCTTTCACTGGACTCTATGAAGCTGAGGGAGTTCATTCTATATAGAGGGGGTGCAATTCAATATGAGAACAAGGGAACATTATTCAGCAGCTTTCACTGGACTCTATGAAGCTGAGGGAGTTCATTCTATATAGAGGGGGTGCAATTCAATATGATAACAAGGGAACATTATTCAGCAGCTTTCACTGGACTCTATGAAGCTGAGGGAGTTCATTCTATATAGAGGGGGTGCAATTCAATATGTTAACAAGGGAACATTATTCAGCAGCTTTCACTGGACTCTATGAAGCTGAGGGAGTTCATTCTATATAGAGGGGGTGCAATTCAATATGTTAACAAGGGAACATTATTCAGCAGCTTTCACTGGACTCTATGAAGCTGAGGGAGTTCATTCTATATAGAGGGGGTGCAATTCAATATGTTAACAAGGGAACATTATTCAGCAGCTTTCACTGGACTCTATGAAGCTGAGGGAGTTCATTCTATATAGAGGGGGTGCAATTCAATATGTTAACAAGGGAACATTATTCAGCAGCTTTCACTGGACTCTATGAAGCTGAGGGAGTTCATTCTATATAGAGGGGGTGCAATTCAATATGTTAACAAGGGAACATTATTCAGCAGCTTTCACTGGACTCTATGAAGCTGAGGGAGTTCATTCTATATAGAGGGGGTGCAATTCAATATGTTAACAAGGGAACATTATTCAGCAGCTTTCACTGGACTCTATGAAGCTGAGGGAGTTCATTCTATATAGAGGGGGTGCAATTCAATATGTTAACAAGGGAACATTATTCAGCAGCTTTCACTGGACTCTATGAAGCTGAGGGAGTTCATTCTATATAGAGGGGGTGCAATTCAATATGTTAACAAGGGAACATTATTCAGCAGCTTTCACTGGACTCTATGAAGCTGAGGGAGTTCATTCTATATAGAGGGGGTGCAATTCAATATGTTAACAAGGGAACATTATTCAGCAGCTTTCATTCGACTTTTATAAAGCAAAATGAGTTCATTCTATATAGTGGGTCATGCAAAACTTGTGGCCGCAGCTGTATAATATGGATGACGCTACTAAGAGGTAATCCGTCTCTCTCACTTCCTTCTGCTAAACACCTCGACCTCGATGACAGATTCAAAGTAATGGTTGTTTTGACCAAAGCGTGTGTGTGTGTGTGTGTGTGTGAGAGAGATTTTTTCTTCGTCTCTCTCTTTATCTCCCTGTTCTGACCGCGATGTATTTTTTAATAAAAAAAAAAGACGATATGTTAAAGGGGGCGTGTCGGTGTGACGCGGGGTATCTGCTGTTCCGATAATTTGCTCCCCCCCCCCTCCCCCCCTCCTCCTCCTCCTCCTCATACACAGGGTCGCTATGCGGGCGTGAATGTGGGGTGCTGGGGCTCTTTACGATTGTAAATAAAATGAAATTAAATGCCAAAATGAAACATACCTGTGTCATCTGATTATTTATTATTATTGTTAGCGTTGATATTCTTTATTATTTAATAACAGTAGTAACCAATCGTTATACTAATTAGCATTATTATTCTTGTGAATGTGGGGTGCTGGGGATCTTTAAATAAAATGAAATTAAATGCCAAAATGAAACATACCTGTGTCATCTGATTATTTATTATTATTGTTAGCGTTGATATTCTTTATTATTGTCATCATGGTTATTATTATTAATAATAATATGCTTCTATATTTTTGTATATTGTATTTAAACAATTTAGAGAACTCACAATAGTGCTAAATCTATATATAGATTTTTTTTGGGAGGGGGGAAGGGGCGAGACGGGACAAAAAAGGAATTGCGCCAACCGGGACTCGAACCCGGGTCGCAAGAATGGGAATCTTGCATGATACCCCTACACCACTGGCGCTGGTACAGCAGCACTGCCCTTCTTAATACTGGAGAATCAACTCTGCTATACAAATAAACCAATGTTTGTTGCAGAATTGTGTTTACACACCCTAAAGTTACGCCTGTCTGTTGTTAATTAGCTCGCATTTGCCACTTACCAAAAGTGTGTGTGTGGATAATGTTGTGTTTATTTCTTTTTGAAGATGTTCCAGTGTTTATCTTCGTTGTAGAAGACAATCTGGTTTAATATAAGAAATCCTTCGCGTGTTTTTTTTTTTTTTTTTTTTTTACGATGATCTGTTCAAAGGTCTTCAGTAGGTTAATGGACTCAGGGAGGAGACATGCGCAATACATCCCATCGTCTTTATTAATGTTACAGATTCCACAGAGACTGCATTCCTGTCGAACCAATTTCTTATTCCTATCGGTCAATTTATAATACATAATGAAACTAAAAAAAAAAAAGAAGAGGTGACGAGGCCCCAGCGAGATTTGAACTCGCGACCCCTGGTTTACAAGACCAGTGCTCTAACCCCTGAGCTATGGAGCCCGTAGCCGGGGACGCGTCAGGAGAATCGGTAGAAACGCTTCGGTAGAAACACTACCCGGGAGCCGCCGTCAGAGGGCGCTGTTGGACCGCTTTGTAATTTTTGCGCCTTTTGGTAGAGAGCAGTTTCCCGTTTTCATTATATAAGATTTGCAAAATAATCACGGGTTGCATACACTGGATTTCTCTCGTCCCTCTGTCTCTCCAGCTCTGTGTGTGAATGCGAGATCAATACGGGTAGACGGGCAGGAGCAGCTGTGAAACTGATGCCATTTTGGCTCTATTGTAGAGCCAGCGCTACGTTGGATATAATTGAATTGCAGAGCCAAAATGGGGGATGTAGTGATGCAGTTTCCCAACCCGAGGGAGGAGAGGGAGGGGGAGGAGGGGGGGGGGGGGGGGGAGGGGGGGCGGGGGGGGGCCCCCAAACATCGCAGGGGGGGATGGCGGGTGGAGGGTGGAGGGTGGATCCCTCCCTCCATTCTCACATGCGGTTCGCTAAGGTTATCTATATTAATCTCTATGAGAGAAAAAAATAACCGGACAGCTTCCCTGGTGGTCTAGTGGTTAGGATTCGGCGCTCTCACCGCCGCGGCCCGGGTTCGATTCCCGGTCAGGGAACGTCTACTTTTTTTTTTATATTTGTTTTTAATAAATGTTATTATATTCTTTGTGTAACATTTTTTTTTTTTTTTTTTTTTTTAATTGTTTATTCTATTTTGAAATGAGAGCTGCGATAAATCAATTTGTTATCCAGCCATATTAATGAATTAATTAATACTATTTAGGTCCGGTTTGTATGCAATAGAGGATGTATTTAATTCTCCCATGAAATAATCTCAATTATACATAACGTGATGTTGCAAGTTACATACTTATTGTCAATCAATTATATACACCTACCTCAACTGAGACGACACTGATGAAAGTCTCAAGCCGTTATTATCACAGGCTGAGTCGCATTAGTCAAATGGTAAGTGTTCATTTCATAAGCACCACACCACGGGTTCAACCTATAACCGTGCCTTTCTTAATTAGTTTATATCTGACGTTTTATTGCCACCGCTTGTAGCTGATGGAACCGGGAGAGAGGGGTTTAATATGCAGAGCAGACTAGTCTAGTCACACAGATTTGGACAGGTTAATGATTATTTACAATCGCAATTTCGTCTGTTTTGAGAACACTACAGAAGCACAGGGGCTGTTCTCGTACATTTGCACACAGCTGTATTAATTTATAAAATATTATTTTAGTGCTGGAAATAAACAACACATTTTTTATTGTGGTTTTTTTTTCATCATTTTTATTAAGTTTCAGTAGTCTTTTCAAAATGTAAACCAACACTTAAAAAAAAAATCTTTTATTTTATGGAGCACAAGGAGGTTCAGTGACTCGCTCAGGGTCTCTCACACACACACAGTGAGTCAGGGGCTGCTGCAGAGTCTCTTCCAATAGGACCTCGTTTGTTTGGCGTCTCGTCCGAAGGACGGAGCACAAGGAGGTTCAGTGACTCGCTCAGGGTCTCTCACACACACACAGTGAGTCAGGGGCTGCTGCAGAGTCTCTTCCAATAGGACCTCGTTTGTTTGGCGTCTCGTCCGAAGGACGGAGCACAAGGAGGTTCAGTGACTCGCTCAGGGTCTCTCACACACACACAGTGAGTCAGGGGCAAGCTGCAGAGTCTCTCAATAGGGGGGGGTTTGTTTGGGTCTCGTCCGAAGGACGGAGCACAAGGAGGTTCAGTGACTTGCTCAGGGTCTCTCAGTGACTCAGAGGTGATTTGAACCTCCTGGTATCAAGAACCTCTTTTTCTCTAACTACTGGATCACCGAGATTTAAAAAACATCTGATTTGATCTAGAAGCAGAACAGCAGCAGGGTTGAGATTTTAAGCCCCAGCCGAGCCTCT
This sequence comes from Polyodon spathula, assembly GCF_017654505.1. NCBI lineage: Eukaryota > Metazoa > Chordata > Actinopteri > Acipenseriformes > Polyodontidae > Polyodon > Polyodon spathula. The sequence continues at coordinate 521,459 of NC_054587.1, forward strand.
GCTGCTGTCACTTCCACATCCTGTTGCAACGGAGAAACATCATCTCCTCGAAACGGAAATCCGACAGAGAGGCCCCCAGGGGCCCGAAGGCCTTCCCGCCCCCGCCGCTCAGGGAGAAGAGCCGTCGCACGGGCGCAGGGGAAGCGGGCGTGGCCAGGTACATGGTGGCCAGGTGCGCCAGGTGAGGCAGCGCCTCCTGGTGGTGGTACCAGAAAGCCAGCGGGTCGGCATCCTCGGGGATGCAAGGCTGCCCAAAGTAGATTTCCACTTGGGAGGCCTCTGCTGGCGAGAAGGCGGACGCTGCTCCTCCCGGCGCGGGACGTTCTGGGGCCGCCATGAACCTGAACAGACCCGAACGCGTCTGCGTCATCTTCATCGTCTTCTTCTTGGGAGGAGTCTGGAGAGCGGAGGAAACCGGGTCCGGTGACGCGGCCATGGCTGCCACTTTCCCCGCCAGCAGCTTCTTGACCTCCAGGGCCTCGGCCATGCCGGAGCACCAGTCCAGCTTCCAGCGGGGGTCCAGAGCGGCGGCCAGAACGAAGGCTTCCTCCCCCTCGTACCCCGACAGCCGGCTCTCCACGGAGGACCTCAGAGCCACCAGCAGGGGCTCCGATTCCCCACGGCGCCCCATCTCCTCCAGCTCGGCTCTCAGCCCTCGGATGCAAGGCAGGACGCAGCTGGCTGTCCTCCCTCCTCCTCCTCCTCCTCCTCCTCCTCCTCCACTCCCTTCTGCTTGTTCCATCGCAAGCTCGAATGGCCGCAGGACTCGCAAGAGCTCCCGCAAGGCTTGGAGCTCCGGTTCAGAGAGCCGGTCTGATGGGAAGTCTGCCGGAGATGAAGGAGAAGGAGAGGCAGGAGGAGGGGGAGGTCGAGGCAGAGGCTGCCAGCTCTGCTCCAGCGCCGGCTCCTCTTCCTCCTCTTCTTCTTCTGCGATCTCCAGGACGACGGATCTCAAAGCCCTGGTTTGGGCGGTCCAGCCCCGCTGCTGCTGCTGCTGCTCCTGCCGCCTCTGTGTGTCACTGAAAAGCCCCGGGCTGGAGATCTCCCGGCGGGAGAGGTCGGCAAGCAGCTTGCTGGCTCTGCGGACAGCGGTGGAGGTCAGGTGACCGGCGCGTCTCAGCCCGTCGCCCACGACGGACTCCAGGGCGCGAGAGAAGCAGGGGAAGCAGTGGGGCAGAGGGGAAAGGGGCAGGCCCGGGTCGTAGCCGGGTTCGGCTGCCATGCCGAGCCCGTTCTCGCCGCTGTCGCTGCCCTCTTCCTCCTCCTCCTCCTCCTCTCCCTCATCCTCCCAGCCAGGAAGCCCGACCGCCGGTCTGTCGTCGACCCCGCTGCCCGTGATCAGGGTCACCACTTTGTCCTCTAGTCCGAAGCTGGAGATAACTTCCTGGTAGTTTGAGAGAACTCCCTCCTCCCGCTCCTGCGTCGACCCGCCTCTCACCCTCCTGCAAGCCAGCAGGACGCTTCCCGCGCGAAAGGAAGAGTCCTGGATGTAGTGACCGGCCACGCCCACCACCACCGACCGCCCCCGCCCCCTTTCCGCCCACACGTCCAGAGTCAGGCAGAGCCCGGAGATTTTGGAAAGCCGGGAGGAGACGGCAGAGTAGAGGCTGGCCGTCCTGGCGGGCACGATCTCGTACCGGAGACATGCCAGGCTGGGCAGGGAGAAGGAGGGCTGGGCGACTTTTAGGAGGGTCTTGAAAGAGGGGTCTTCGACCAGAGACAGGGGCTGGAGGGAGTGGGACAGGAAGTCGACCACGGCGTCGGTGAGGGCGCGCTGGCGCGGGTCGCGAGAGTTCCAGGTCCCGGGATGGGGGGAGGAGGAGGGGAGGGTCAGGCGGGGCTCCCTGGGTGCGGTTTCGGGAGCAGTGTGGGGCTCTTTCAGCTCCTGGTGGATGTCTGCGTGGTGCCTCTGCAGAAACAGAACAAAAATATAAAGTTTTTAAAACACTCCCATCCAGTCTCCTCCGTGCCTTCTCTCCCCCTCTCTCTCTCTCCCCCCTCCCTCCCTCCCTCCCTCCCTCCCTCTCTCTCTCTCTCCCTCCCTCTCTCTCTCTCTCTCTCTCTCTCTCTCTCTCTCGACTCACCTTCATGTGTGTGTAGAAGTTGGAGGTTGCCTTGCAGGATCCAGATACCTCTTTCCCACAGTGCTTGCACCTCATCTTGAAGTTGCTGAGCGTCGCCTGCCCCTGCAGGCACTCAAAGTGGTGGAAGATTCGGGAATGGGACGGCATGGCGATCGCTGAGGGGGGGAGGGGAGGTTGGAGAGCGCAAGAGAGCCGGTAAGTAATTGCTGGGGTAGGAAGAGAGAGTCACCCAGCCTGCCGAGGTGTGTCTGTGCTTATAAGGAGAACTTGGGGTTATCACACTGTGTATGTGTGTGTCAGTGTGTGTGTGTGTGTTTGTGCTTATAAAGAGAGATCGGGGTTACCATACTGTCTGTGTGTGTGTCTGTCCTTATAAAGGCAGCCTGGGGTTATCACACTGTGTATGTGTGTGTCAGTGTGTGTGTGTGTGTGTGTGTGCTTGTAAAGAGAGATCGGGGTTACCATACTGTCTGTGTGTGTGTCTGTCCTTATAAAGGCAGCCTGGGGTTATCACACTGTGTATGTGTGTGTCAGTGTGTGTGTGTGTGTGTGTGCTTATAAAGAGAGATCGGGGTTACCATACTGTCTGTGTGTGTGTCTGTCCTTATAAAGGCAGCCTGGGGTTATCACACTGTGTATGTGTGTGTCAGTGTGTGTGTGTGTGTGCTTATAAAGAGAGATCGGGGTTATCAAACTCTCTCTGTCTGTCTGTCTGTCTGTCTGTCTGTCTGTGTGTGTGTGTGTGTGTGTGTGTGTGTGTGTGTGTGTGTGTCTGTCTGTCTGTCTGTCTGTCTGTCTGTCTGTCCTTATAAAGACAACTTGGGTTTATTGGCGTACAGAAAACGTTTCAATGACAACAAAATAATTGATTTATAAAAGTAATATCTGCTACATGATAAAGTAATGTATCTGCTAACTCGTTTTTATAACTTCACTTTTTCGTACACTTGAAGAACACGTTTCGGTCAGCTGACAGTTCTGAAAGAAAATTATGAATTGTTATGATCCGCAATAAACACAAACTCTGTGTTTAAACTTTTGAAATTACGACTGTGTTGTTATTATTATTATTATTATTATTATTATTATTATTATTATTTTGACTGATTCAGAATTGCTGCTACGATGTCAATGAATGAGAAGTAAAGACTAATAACAATCCTTAACCACACAGAGCGAGATTATCATGCATTTAAAACGCGTTTGTGTGTGATTTCATTTAATTGCACAGATTTAATTAATGTGCATCAACGCAACGGCAAACTGACTCGGTTGGAGACGAGAAATGGGATTAATTCAAAATAATAACAATAATTAAACCGCGCAGCTTTGCAGATACAAATGCAACGACAAAAATGAACAAATAGCCGCTCATTCAAATTAACAAAAAGATTAAACAGTCGTTTAAAAAAATCATATTTTTGCATCTCAAACACATATAATAGACTCTCTTACCTTAGCAAGCTATTGCAGAGACTGGACTCGCCCAACTCAAAAAATAACACAACAAAGGCGGAGGGAAGGGGGGGGGGTCGGCCGATTTATCTATTAACCACTACAAGAAGATAGCATTTCTCCCCGGCCAAAAAAATAAATAAATAAATAATATATGATTTAATTCGATATTACCCACATCTTATTGTTACCTTCTCGCTTTATTTTATTTTATTGTGGTTTGTTGAACCCACCGACTCCCCCCCCTGCTTGCTCTCAACTTGGTATCACCCAAACGCGGGCACCCGAATTCTCAGCGACGGAAGGACAAGGTTTGCGTTGCCTAGCAACCGTTTTATTTTTCACAAACAGAGATGTTTTGTTTACATTTATTTATTTATTTCTAAATAATTATGTAAGTAAACAAATTTATTTAATATATTTTATATTTTATGTATTTTTTTTCTGCCGGTTTGGAGTTTTTTTTTTTTTTTTTTTTTTAATCAATATGTATTTGAACTATCAATTAAGTCTAATGAGCAGTGACGTCACGGCCCGAGTTAGCTCAATCGGTTAGAGCGTGAGGCTCTTAATCTCAGGGTCCTGGGTTCGAGCCCCACGTTTGGGCGGCTCATGTTTTTTATTTTTTATTTATTTATTATATTTAGGTTTTAATAGTTGTCAGTGATTCTGAAACAAATATATTATAAATTTCTGCTGCACTGATGCATTTTGGTATTTTTACAGAAGAGAGTTCTCATAGTGTGATGCCCACCCCCCCAGTGGTGCGGATGAGGGGTAGAGATAGTGCTCAATAAACCACACCGTTCCTCTTTGAATTATATCCTGTAATTTAATTCCACCCCAAATTAATTCAGATCCCATCAGAACAGGAGGTGGGGTTGTGTAGCTCAGCGGTGAACTCAACTCTACTGCCTGTATTTGGATGACTGTAGGATTTCTAGAGCGCTTGATTAAACTTGCATTCAAGGTTTCACCGGCGCCTCTGCTAGCCTTTGTGGTGCGGCTGACCATAGCGAAGAATAGGGGGATGTAGCTCAGTGGTAGAGCGCACGCTTCGCATGTGTGAGGCCCCGGGTTCAATCCCCGGCATCTCCATCTTTTTTTCTCTTAAAAATAACTGGTTATAAGTAATATTATAATCTTAATTTAAAAACATTTATAGAGGAAGCCAGAAATTGGCAAATGCATTTAAAAATGCATAACTAAATATATAGACATTTATTTATTTCGAAATGTAAGTATCTTATAGATTATCCACAAAAGGTGTGTGTTTTCTATAATATATAATATTATATATATATATAATATATAGTTTCGATACTGTGTCCAGTCCGTCCCTTTCTCAAGTGTTATTCTTTATATTCAAATCCATAATTAATTATTACATGACGTCATGGTGTTCTATATACTGTGACATCATTTTTTACTTCTGCCTTTAAATCTGTATTCGTTCTCGTTAACATTATTTCATATAAACTTATATTTATATTGCCCTGCAACGCTGGCTCTGAGGATCAGCCTTGATTTGAGCCTCCCCAGCGCATCACCATGCACAACTTTTCAATTAATTTGGTTTATTTAATTATAGGCTCCCTTGAGAAAGATATGTACAACATATCGAAACATTGGGCAGCTGGCTCTCTCTTCTCTAATATTATATTATAGAGAGAGAGAGAGAGAGAGAGAGAGAGAGAGAGAGAGAGAGAGAGAGAGAGAGAGAGATTGATTTTTTTTTCCAAGTTGTGTGCGGCTAATCACCACACGGGCGAAACAAACCTCAAGCGGAACCATTGTCGCAGGGGTGCCGAGCGGTTGCGTGAGGGCGGGGAATGTTTATACGCGAGCGCTGAGCAGAAGGAGGGAAACAGTTTCCTCTGCATCTGATCAGCTCGGGTGCAAAACAAATAAAACAAACGAATGTGTAAAAAATAGAGACAGAGAGAGAGAGAGAGAGAGTTGAACACTTTTGTTTTTTACGTAGCCAAATTCAACCGCATCGGTTTAAGTTGCAGACCCTCGCCTTCTCGTCTGAGGCACGTAACCAGCATGTACCTCTGCATATAGTTCGTCGGTAAAGTGATATTAAACAACAACAAACAAACATCAACAGCCATGTCTAAACTATCGCTTTTGTTGTTGTTTTGAGACAGAAAAACAAAAAATGCATCGGTTTAAGTTGAGCCTCGCCTTCTCGTCTGTGTTTTGAAGCGCTGTCTCGGTGCATTGAGTGTCAGTATTATAGAGAGTTATTATCATCAGCAGCCATTTCACTATCGCTTTTGTTGTTGTTTGTTTTGGTTTATTTACAGATTTTGGGAGGTACTCGTATTGGTCAAAACACGAAGGTGCAGTAAAACTGAGGGCGGGGATAGATAGATAGATAGATAGATAGATAGATAGATAGATAGATAGATAGATAGATAGATAATATAGCTAGTTAGATAGTTAGATAGACAGATAGATAGACAGACAGGTATGTGTATATAGATAGATAGATAGACAGATACACAATATAGATAGATAGATATAGTTAGATACACAGATAGATAGATAGATAGATAGATAGACAGACAGACAGTGATAATATAGACAGATCACAGAAAAAAAAAAAGAAAAAAAAAAAAGAAGAAATAGATCAGTAGATAGATATGATAGATAGATAGATAGACAGATAGACAGGTAGATGTATGTATGTAGCTAGATAGATATAGATAGATAGACAGATACACAATATAGATAGATAGATAGATAGATAGATAGATAGATAGATAGACAGACAGGTATGTGTATGTAGATAGATAGATACACAATATAGATAGATAGATAGATAGACAGACAGACAGGTATGTATGTATGTAGATAGATATAGATAGATAGACAGATACACTATATAGATAGATAGATAGATAGATAGATAGAAATGGCCACGTCGGGGGCACCGTCCTTCCCCCAGTTTGACGTGAACTCAGCCGGCAGCGAGCTGGAAACCCGCTGGACAAAATGGATCCAGCGCTTTGAGAACTTCCTCTTGGCTCTGGACATCAAAGACGAGACCAGGAAAAGAGCGATGCTGCTTTACTATGCAGGGGAAGCGGTGTACGACATTTTCGACTCCCTGCCCGGGACCGGGGGGCCGGCCGACTACACCGACGCCGTCTCGGCGCTCGCCGAACATTTCTCGGGGAGGAAAAACGCCGGATCGGCTCCCGGGTCGGAGCGCATCGGATGGGAGAAGCAGCGAGACGGGTGGCCCGCGGGCTCGGACCACGCCGGGCCGAGGGAGCTGGCCGCTGGCTGTCGGTTTGCAAACGGCGAGGTGGAAATCAAAAAAGAGAAGCTGGGTCGACTGGCGATGAGGGAGAAGCAGGTGAGCCTCGACGAGCTTTTGGACGCGGGCCGATTCGTAGAGGGTGAATGACATATATAATAATAATAATAATAATAATAATAATAATAATAATAATACAGCTTGTGTATTTGGCACGCAATGGGTTAATACATAAAAAAAAGTCTGTTTTTCATTCATTACAATTGCACCCTCGCTAGTGTTGAATCAATAATTGCAAAGGCTGGTAATCAGACTCCTACTGCACAGCAGTGTGATCCAGTCCAGGTTTTACTACCAGCTAGATCAGCCCCCAGTGTGTCTAGCTAACAAGCTCAGGTGTGTCTTATTACTTCTACATTAAAGAAGTGACATTCCCCATATTGAATTGCACCCCCCTCTATAAGAATGAACTCCCTCAGCTTCATAGAGTGTGAAAGCTGCTGAATAATGTTCCCTACCATATTGAATTGCACCCCCTCTATATAGAATGAACTCCCTCAGCTTCATAGAGTCCAGTGAAAGCTGCTGAATAATGTTCCCTTGTTAACATATTGAATTGCACCCCCTCTATATAGAATGAACTCCCTCAGCTTCATAGAGTCCAGTGAAAGCTGCTGAATAATGTTCCCTTGTTAACATATTGAATTGCACCCCCTCTATATAGAATGAACTCCCTCAGCTTCATAGAGTCCAGTGAAAGCTGCTGAATAATGTTCCCTTGTTATCATATTGAATTGCACCCCCTCTATATAGAATGAACTCCCTCAGCTTCATAGAGTCCAGTGAAAGCTGCTGAATAATGTTCCCTTGTTAACATATTGAATTGCACCCCCTCTATATAGAATGAACTCCCTCAGCTTCATAGAGTCCAATGAAAGCTGCTGAATAATGTTCCCTTGTTAACATATTGAATTGCACCCCCTCTATATAGAATGAACTCCCTCAGCTTCATAGAGTCCAGTGAAAGCTGCTGAATAATGTTCCCTTGTTAACATATTGAATTGCACCCCCTCTATATAGAATGAACTCCCTCAGCTTCATAGAGTCCAGTGAAAGCTGCTGAATAATGTTCCCTTGTTAACATATTGAATTGCACCCCCTCTATATAGAATGAACTCCCTCAGCTTCATAGTCAACCTCTCTCCAGACCTCCCGACTCTCAGAGACGCGAGCGATGAAACGGAAACGGAAACCCCGAAACTGCTTGTAGAAACAGTCCGAATCAAACAAGAGACTCCAGACCCCGAACAGCAAGAAGAGGAGGAGGAGGAGGAGGAGGAGGAAGACTACAAAATCCAAGCCGTGGTGATCAAAGAGGAAGAAGATTCGGACGAACGAGTCGAGCAGGTCTCCCAGGCCACGCAGACGCCCGCCCAGCTCGTGACTTCCGCCAACCAGGGTGCCCACCAGTGCCCGGTCTGCCACAAGCGCTTCCGGCAGTCTGGGAACTTGAAGATCCACCTCCGGATCCACACGGGCGAGCGTCCGTACCGCTGCTCCGAGTGCGGGAGCAGCTTCAAGCAGCTGGGGAACTTGAAGATCCACCTCCGGATCCACACGGGCGAGCGTCCGTACCGCTGCTCCGAGTGCGGGAGCAGCTTCAAGAACTCGGCCAACTTGAAGAAGCACGGGCAGGTCCACACGGGGGAGAAGCCGTACCGCTGCTCCGAGTGCGGGAGGAGCTTCAGCCAGAACCGGACCCTCATCAACCACCTGATGATCCACTCTGGGGAGAAACCGTTCTGCTGCCCAGACTGCGACATGGCCTTCCGTCACCGAGGGGACCTCAAGGTATAGAGCGTGTGTGTGTGTGTGTGTGTGTGTGTCTCAGTCTCTGTGTGTGTGTGTCTCAATATAACATTTACTTTGTGTGTGTTTGTGTGTGTGTATACACTTTATTTCTTTCTTTCTTTCTTTACTGGAGTGAATGAGTACAGCTCATGAGCACGGTAACTCCGCTGTGTGTAATTCCTGGCTGCCCTGTGCCCTGCAGGTACATTCCCATGTGCACTCGGGAGAGAAGCCGCACAGCTGCGAGGAATGCGGGAAGCGCTTCAGACACCCGGCCAGCGTCCGGAGTCACCGTCGCGTCCACACCGGAGAGAAACCGTACCACTGCACAGAGTGTGGGAAGAGCTTCACCCAGGTGTGGAAGAGAGGGAGGAGCCTGGACAACACCTGCCTCTGTGTGTGTGTGTGTGTGTGTCTCTCTGTCTCTCTCTGTGTGTGAATGTCACTGTGCGTGTGTTTAAGTGTTCGAATGGGCTGTGTTTTGTAGTTCACATTTTCTTTGTATATATAATCTCTAAGGTGGGGAGCCTGGCCACACACAGGAAGCTGCACGCCACGGACAAGACCTACCAGTGCGAGGCCTGTGGGGATCGCTTCACACGACTCGGGAGCCTCACCACACACCAGAGGATCCACAGCGCAGAGACCGGAGCCACCCCGAGAGAGAGTACAGCGAGCAGGGACTGAGAGGAGAGAGGAGCCACCGCGAGAGAGATGAAAGAGAGTACAGCGAGCAGGGACTGAGAGGAGAGAGGAGCCACCGCGAGAGAGACGAGAGAGAGTACAGCGAGCAGGGACTGAGAGGAGAGAGGAGCCACCGCGAGAGAGACGAAAGAGAGTACAGCGAGCAGGGACTGAGAGGAGCCACCACGAGAGAGAGTACAGCGAGCAGGGAGAGAGAGGGAGAGAAAGCGGAGAATTGAACCGCAGCGCACAGCTTTCTGTCCGAGGAGAACCAGGATCCAACAAGGATACTGATCAATCGCTAGAGATACACGACGAAGAAGAAAAGCCATCGACAAACTCATACTCTCCTAATCAGACGCAGCCTTTCAAACCGCGCCTTGCTAAGCTCTGTATCTTCAGCATGGCTCAGCGCGATGCGTTTTACATCGTCGCACGACAGGAGGAGAGCACGCTGTCTTTCAGAGTGGCTGTACGGAGGGCAGCGAGTCCTGTTTCAAACGTCCAATAAAGATTAGTCGTGTGACCTCATTTTGTGACGTCTCGTTGTTTTTCCCTGAGGACCCAGGTTCAAATCCCAGCTCAGCCACTGCCTCGCTGTGTGTGACCTTGAGCAAATCCATTAATCAATCAGTCTTTATTTTATATAGCGCCTTTCATAGCAGAGCACCATCACAAAGCGTTTTACAAGATGCAGCGACAACAAGAAAATCCATAATACAACAAATACAGAGAAATGCATCAAACATGAGATACAGCAAAAACAAAGCATAATGCATTAAATACAGTGGAAAATGCAGAAGTAAAACGATAAATGCAGCATAACAGGAAGAACGCATAAAACAAGAAATAGTGCATTAATACAGTGAAAGAGCACCTTTACAGGATAGCAGCAGAATACATGAAATAGTGCATTAAATACAGAATAGCATTGCAGAATACATGAAATAGTACATTAAATACAGTGGAAAGAGCAGAATACAGGATAGCAGCAGAATACATGAAATAGTGCATTAAATACAGTGGAAAGAGCAGAATACAGGATAGCAGCAGAATACATGAAATAGTGCATTAAATACAGTGGAAAGAGCAGAATACAGGATAGCAGCACAATACATGAAATAGTGCATTAAATACAGTGGAAAGAGCAGAATACAGGATAGCAGCATAATACATGAAATAGTGCATTAAATACAGTGGAAAGAGCAGAATACATGATAGCAGCATAATACATGAAATAGTGCATTAAATACAGTGGAAAGAGCAGAATACAGGATAGCAGCAGAATACATGAAATAGTGCATTAAATACAGTGGAAAGAGCAGAATACAGGATAGCAGCAGAATACATGAAATAGTGCATTAAATACAGTGGAAAGAGCAGAATACAGGATAGAAGCAGCATACATGAAACTTTATCACATCTACATTTAATATCACCTTACATCTCTGTAACGATGTGGTTTTTTGTAACGATTTTTTGTGGTCATTATTTCAGTGCTTTCCTTCACAAAATACAACAAAATCTAACGGATACTCTTACATTCGATAGTACGATCCTTTTTCATAGCCAAGATTGTTTTTTTTGTTTTTTTTTTATCAGCTTTCCTTCAGAATGTCTGATTCTATCTCTCTCTCTCTCTCTCTCTCTCTCTCTCTCTCTCTCTCACACACACTTCTGTTATCTGAGCGGGAATCCCCTTTTGCAAACCAATAAAAATACACGTTTTGGGTGGGTTTTTTTTGTTGTTTTAAACCACTGCAAGGACGGAGAGACTGCGACACCTCAAACTTCAAATTTTCGCGTATTGCTTACAGTGCAGAAGAAGCCCGGCTAAGCCCCACAGTCATCCAGTAAGTATGCATCATTAGCACGGCTAGTTCTCGTTTGTTTTTACTGTCTACAGCTCTATCAACAGTAGAAATCTAATATGAAATACTTTAAATATCTAAATGAGGTTCATATAGTTGTTTTTTTTTTGTATTATTATTTTTTCTATTGTGTTTAAATCCTGTAATGCTTTTGGCGCGGCTGTCTCTGTACAGAAACGCGTTTTGCGAGTTTGCGAGTGAAGCCGAACAGAGTTCTTATAAACGGGTTTCTGTCTTTTAAATTGTATTGAAACGGGTCATTTTTTTTTTTTTAATAAGCAGGACGCGGGTATTAAATCATAAATAAGTTCCATTCCAATTGTAATATTCTGTGGTTTTTTTATTATTATGGTATATTTTGCTGTTAGACAAAATAAGCCTCTCCTTATTTAGATGGTAATGCATTATTATTATTATTATTATTATTATTATTATTATTATTATTATTATTATTATTTATTATAGTACATTTTTTTCAAATTTTAAAATAAGATTCAATTTGCTTATCACGTAAAAATAAATAGAAACACCTATTATATATAATTCACATCTCTTTTTCGCAACACGCTCTCCACTTAAACTGAAGTCAAATCGTTTCATTTAGCCTATATCCCACTAAGAAGTTGCATAACTCAAACATTTATATAACGAGTTATTTAACACACACGATGTAGCTGCCGTGCACAGCCACTGAGACGCTGTTATGTAGGGTTAGGGTTTGATTTAGCACGGTGCAAATTATAATGCATGCACAAGATCACTTAATAATTACAATCTGCAAGTAGGACCCGCTAGATTCCAGCTTTTTGTTCATTATTTATCTCTCAAGGGTTTCTGAGGGCTATTGTATTCTGCGCTTGTGTATATGGGTGATCTGTCTCTCTCTCTCTTTCTCTCCCTATCTCTCTCTAACCTCTCTCCCCCATCTCTCTCCCTCTCCCCTCTTTCTCTCCATTCTCCCCCTCTCTCTATCCTCTCTCCCTCTCATCTCCCCCTCTGTCCTCTCTCTCTCTCTCTCACCTCTCTCCCCCCTCTCTCTCTCTCTCTCTCTCTCTCTTTCTCTCTCTCTCTCTCCCCCTCTCCACTCTCTCCTCTCCCTCTCCTCTCCCCTCCTCTCTCTCTATCTCTCTCCCCATCTCTCTCCCTCTCCATTCTCCCCCTCTATCTCTCTTTAACCTCTCTCCCCCTCATCTCCCCCTCTCTCTCTCTCTCTCTCTCCCCCTCTCTCTATCCTCTCTCCCTCTCATCTCTCCCCTCTCTCCTCTCTCTCTCACTCTCTCTCTCTAACCTCTCTCCCCCTCATCTCCCCCTCTGCTCTCTCTCTCTCTCTCCCCTCTCCTCTCTCTCTCTCTCCTCTCTCTCTCTCTCTCTCTCCCCCTCTCTCTCTCTCTCTCTCCCCTCTCTCTCTTCTCCCCCTCTCTCTCTCTCTCTCCTCTTTCTCTCCTCTCTCCCCCTCTCTCTCTCTCTCTCCTCTCTCTCCCCCTCTCTCTCCCCTCTCTCGCCCCCTCTCTCTCTCTCCTCTCTCTCTCTCTCTCTATCTCTCTCCCCTCTCTCCCCATCTACCTCTCTCGACGCCCTCTCCTCTATTCTCTATCTCCCGAGCTCCTCTCTATCTCGTCTAGGCATCCTCGCTGTACCGCACTCTCCCCTCGATGCCCCCTCCTGCCCTTCTCTCTCTCTCCTCTGCTCTCTCTCTCCCCTCTCCCTCTCTCTCTCTCTCTCTCCCTCTCATCTCTCTCTCCCCTCCTCTCTCTCCCCTTCTCCTCTATCTCTCTCTCTCTCTCTCCCCCCTCTCTCTATCTCTCTCCCCATCTCTCTCCCTCTCCATTCTCCCCCTCTCTCTATCTCTCTTTAACCTCTCTCCCCTCATCTCCCCCTCTCTCTATCCTCTCTCCCTCTCCCCTCTCTCTCTCCCTCTCTCTCTCTCTCTCTCTCTCTCTCTCTCTCCTCTCTCTCTTTCTCTCTCCCCTCTCTCTCTCTCTCTTCCCCCCCCCCCCCCCCCCCCACCGAACCGCCTCCCGGAAGCGGTGGAGCGGGTTCCCGCCCAACACCGAGCTCGATTCTTTCTCTCGCTCAAGATGAACTCTCAATAAATGACCCGTTACAGTAACACGTGTAATATTTTTCGTCCTTTCTGGAACTGACGTTTCATTTCCAGTGTTACCGAAACTTCAATACAAGCTGACAGCGTGCATTTAGACTCCCGAGAATGGGAATTACTGACTCCTGGAAACTGGTTCCTATATAAATTAATTAATATTTAAATTATTCGTCTTATTTAATGACCAATAGAGGGGCTTCATTAGCTTTACACAGCATCTGGTTTTGCTAACAAATACGAGTCATAAACTACATTTAAAGACGCTACAAAGTCTAATTAAATATTCAACCAAAAATAACCCGCCACTTAGGGTTAGCGTTATTTGTAATTGATTAGCGCGCTTCGGTGATCGGTCGCTACAGTAACGCAGCCAGTGCTGTGCGCGCTGGTTATTCCATCTGTCTTTATTAGGATACATTAAAAACGAATTTCCCAGCACGGAAAGTTTAAATGAATCGAGCCCTCCATGAACTTCACATCAAGGTGTGTTTCTGCATCTGGTTTGGAAAAGACATGAGAGGGAGCGGGAGAGAGAGAGACAGAGGGGGGAGAGACAGAGGGAGAGAGAGGGAGAAGAGAGAGAGAAGAGAGACAGAGGGAGGAGAGACAGAGGGAGAGAGAAGAGAGACAGAGGGGGGGGAGTGAGAGAGAGACAGAGGGGGAGAGACAGAGAGAGAGATAGAGAGAATGACAGAGAGAGAGATAGAGAGTGAGAGAGAGACAGAGGGGGGAGAGACAGAGTGGGGAGAGTGAGAGAGAGACAGAGAGGGAGAGAGAGAGAGAGAGAGATAGAGAGAATGACAGAGAGAGAGATAGAGAGTGAGAGAGAGACAGAGGGACAGAGGGAAAGATAGCAAGACAGAGGGAGAGGAGAGAGAGAGAGAAATGTATTTTCTGTGCATTATTATTTATTTTGCAATTCCTTTGGCAATACACCGCTGCTGCAGTCATGCCAATAAAGCATCCTTGCATTTGAATTTAACACAGAGAGAGAAAGCAGCAGCCATGCTTGATGACGCCAACAACAAGAGCCAGCTGTGCCCGATCCTGCTGAACATGATCAAGCCGCAGAACACAACGGAGAGGGGCATCGACTACACGTCCGTCTCAATCCTGAGCCTGGCCTCGGCCATGGGCATCCTGGAGAACGGGCTCATCCTCTGGGTGGTGGGCTTCCAGATGCACCGGACCGTCGTCTCCGTGTGGATCCTCAACCTGGCGCTGTCCGACTTCCTGGCCACCACCACCCTGCCCTTCTTCGCCCACTACGTGGCATCGGGCCGCACGTGGCTCCTGGGGCACGCCTTCTGCAAGGTGCAGTCCACGGTCTTCTTCGTCAATATGTTCATGAGCGCCTTCCTGCTGGCCGCCATCAGCGTGGACCGCTGCCTCCTGGTCCTCTTCCCGGTGTGGGCCCAGAACCGCCGGAGCGTGGCCCTGGCTTATCAGGTGAGCCTGGGGGCCTGGCTCCTGGCCCTGGCCAACGCCTTGCCGTACACGGTCTACCGCACCGTGATCAGGACCCAGGACGGCCGGCTGCTGTGCTATCACGACTTTACCCTGTACTCCCAGGTGTCTCCTCTTGGGATTGCAGACCTCTGCAGGTTCAGGCAAGGGCTGTCGGCAGCCTCCAAGCTTCTGTTGGCTTTTCTCATCCCCTTACTGATCATCAGCGGGAGCCACATCGCCGTGGCCCTGAGACTGAGGAAGAGGCGAGGAGGAGGCAGTGGCAGGCAGTCCGGGAGGCTCCTGAAGCTGGTGGTGGCCGTGGTGGTGGCATTCCTCTGCTGCTGGTCACCCTACCACGTGATGTGTGTGATGGAGGCGATCAGCCACGATCAGCCGCGTTTCCAGGGCTTGGTGCAGAAGGGCCTCCCGCTGGCCACCAGCTTCTCCTTCCTCAACTGCGTCCTGAACCCTTTCCTGTATGTCTTCAGCTGCCCCAATTTCTCCAAGAGGATCAGGCAGTCGCTGAGATCGGTCCTGGAAGGGGCGTTGATGGAGGACACCGAGGTCTTCTCCCGTCGGGGGACCCCACACAGCCTCACCTCTTCCCTGTCCACCAGGATAGCCTTGTCCACCTACACCTTCCAGCAATACAATGAGTCCAAGGAGAACTCACCTTCCGTAGAGTCTTAGTAAAAGGCAGTCCAGCAGTTAAAGAAAAGGGGTCTTGACACCAGGAGTTTCAAATCACCCGGCTCACACTGACTCACTGTGTGTGTGTGAGAGACCCTGAGCGAGTCACTGAACCTCCTTGTGCTCCATCCTTCGGACGAGACGCCAAACAAACGAGGTCCTATTGGAAGAGACTCTGTCGAAGGACGGAGCACAAGGAGGTTCAGTGACTCGCTCAGGGTCTCTCACACACACACAGCGAGTCAGGGGCTGCTGCAGAGTCTCTTCCAATAGGACCTCGTTTGTTTGGCCTGTGTGTGTGTGTGTGTGTATGTCTCTGTGAGTGTGTGTGTGTGTCTCTGTGAGTGTGTGTGTCTCTGTGTGTGAGTGTGTGTGTGTGTGTGTGTGTGTCTATGAAGAAATATATTTTTCACCTTGGACTGTCGACTTATATTCAAACATTTTAATGTTGTGCAGTCCCTTTGCAAATGCAGCACATTTAAAAAATAAAGCAGTTTTATTTGAATTGGAAATGCAAACAGTGTTAAAACTCTCAGCAATGCATATTGATAAATAAATATTGTAAAACTGATTTTGATCTGTGCGTGTTATCTGCTCTCTGCTCTCTGCTACTATTTCTCCCCCAACCACAGGAACGATTAACGCTGGAGAGAAAAAAAAAAAAATCTGCTTTCATAAATACCATATATAGTTGAATCGAGAAATATCTTGCAAAAGATCTATTTTTACACAATGAAATGCTTTGAAATAATTTTACCATATGAAAAAATAAGAAACTTATTTTTATCTGATTCTCTGCTGTTTTTTGTTATTTTTTTAATTTCCAGTCAGCCCGCAGTGTTCTCTGGAAACAAAACAAAACTCTACCACGAAAAAAAACAAACAAACACATTCATATCAGTGAAGTTTAAGCCCACGCAAAACTAACAGCGAATCGTGAGAATGAAAAAACGAGAAAGACGAGCTGTCGAGAGTAAATTGATCAGAGGGGAAATTGTCGGGTCCAAAGGCAGGAGGCTTTTCAGAAGCTGTTTAAGACGCCTGATTGAAGTACAAAGCGGTGTGACATTTCCACGCACGAGTGTGTTTCTTTATCCCCTGATTACCGAGCGAGAATTGCAATTCTCACACCCAGAGGGGTTTCCATGCAGAGGGTAGATAAAGGATAACAATGACAAATCTGGAGGGTGTTCTGATACATTTACGCAGGGCTGTAGCTACCCAGAAAGACAACGATCTGACTCTAGTGTTCAGTCACCGCGCGAAGTGTGCCAAGCATGATTACTGTAAGGCGGGGGCGGGGGGGTGGTGATTCAGTCGCTAAACAGCTTTTTGCACGATTCAAGATTACTCCTCTAGCGAGAGACTAAATAAATCTCTGTGCAAATTAACACCCACTGTCTGATAGGGTAACTATTACCATATTTAGTAACATTTAACGCATAATAACTACACAGAGAGAGAGAGAGAGAAAGAGAGAAATATTTTTATAAATTTTTGGAGTTGCGAATTACTGTATTTTTCACACTAAAGTACATTAAATACAGTGGAAGGTGCAGAATACAGGATAGCAGCAGAATACATGAAATAGTGCATTAAATACAGTGGAAAGAGCAGAATACAGGATAGCAGCAGAATACATGAAATAGTGCATTAAATACAGTGGAAAGAGCAGAATACATGATAGCAGCATAATACATGAAATAGTGCATTAAATACAGTGGAAAGAGCAGAATACATGATAGCAGCAGAATACATGAAATAGTGCATTAAATACAGTGGAAAGAGCAGAATACAGGATAGCAGCAGAATACATGAAATAGTGCATTAAATACAGTGGAAAGAGCAGAATACAGGATAGCAGCAGAATACATGAAATAGTGCATTAAATACAGTGGAAAGAGCAGAATACAGGATAGCAGCAGAATACATGAAATAGTGCATTAAATACAGTGGAAAGAGCAGAATACAGGATAGCAGCAGAATACATGAAATAGTGCATTAAATACAGTGGAAAGAGCAGAATACAGGATAGCAGCAGAATACAGGAAATAGTGCATTACATTACAAATTGTGTAGCAAAACGTATATAATGATACAGCCCACGCAGGAGAGGACGTGTCTAGTATATTTCGGTTTTGTTGTTTTTTACTTGAGCAACCCCGTTTTTTTGCGAACAGGATGCTGCAATCTGATGTCCTCAGTGCATCTTGGGGTCGGTTCTTCCAGATCTCTTCTTCTGCAAAGAGATGATGAGGCAACGCGGGAAGCGGTGAAGTTATCGTTTGATGCAGCCTTCCGCCGAATAGACGAAAACAACGACACTCTAATATTGATAGCTATCTTCTTTCAAAATATCTTTCTGTCTTCTGAAACTTCTTGTATTGTTACTTAATAAAAGTATGGGCAGGCATTGTAAAGCACAGAGAGGTGTGGTAAAGCATAGGGAAGCATTGTAAAGCACAGAGAGGTCTGGTAAAGCACAGGGAAGCATTGTAAAGCACAGAGAGGTCTGGTAAAGCATAGAGAAGCATTGTAAAGCACAGAGAGGTGTGGTAAAGCATAGGGAAGCATTGTAAAACACAGAGAGGTCTGGTAAAGCATAGGGAAGCATTGTAAAGCACAGAGAGGTCTGGTAAAGCATAGGGAAGCATTGTAAAGCACAGAGAGGTGTGGTAAAGCATAGGGAAGCATTGTAAAGCACAGAGAGGTCTGGTAAAGCATAGGGAAGCATTGTAAAGCACAGAGAGGTCTGGTAAAGCATAGGGAAGCATTGTAAAGCACAGAGAGGTCTGGTAAAGCATAGGGAAGCATTGTAAAGCACAGAGGTGTGGTAAAGAGGTGTGGTAAAGCATAGGGAAGCATTGTAAAGCACAGAGAGGCCTGGTAAAGCATAGGGGAGGCATTGTAAAGCACAGAGAGGTCTGGTAAAGCATAGGGAAGCATTGTAAAGCACAGAGAGGTCTGGTAAAGCATAGGGAAGCATTGTAAAGCACAGAGAGGTCTGGTAAAGCACAGGGAAGCATTGTAAAGCACAGAGAGGTCTGGTAAAGCACAGGGAAGCATTGTAAAGCACAGAGAGGTCAGGTAAAGCAAGGGGAAGCATTGTAAAGCACAGGGAGGGGTGGTAAAGCACAGGGAAGCATTGTAAAGCACAGAGAGGTCTGGTAAAGCATAGGGAAGCATTTGTAAAGCACAGAGAGGTCTGGTAAAGCACAGGGAAGCATTGTAAAGCACAGAGAGGAATGGTAAAGCATAGGGAAGCATTGTAAAGCACAGAGAGGTTTGGTAAAGCATAGGGAAGCATTGTAAAGCACAGAGAGGTCTGGTAAAGCATAGGGTAGCATAGTAAAGCACAGAGAGGTGTGGTAAAGCAAAGGGAAGCATTGTAAAGCACAGAGAGGTCTGGTAAAGCACAGGGAAGCATTGTAAAGCACAGAGAGGTCTGGTAAAGCATAGGTTAGCATTGTAAAGCACAGAGAGGTCTGTTAAAGCATAGGGAAGCATTGTAAAGCACAGAGAAGTATGGTAAAGCATGGATAGGAGCATTGTAAAAGCACAGAGGGTCTGGTAAAGCATAGGGAAGCATTGTAAAGCATAGAGAGTTCTGGTAATGCATTGGGAAGCATTGTAAAGCACAGATAGGGATGGTACAGCATACGAGAGCATTGCTAAAGCACAGAGAGGTGTGGTAAAAGCATAGGGAAGCATTTTAAACCAAGAGAGGTCTGGTAAGCATAGGGAAGCTTTGTAAAGAACAGAGAGGTCTGGTTAAGCACAGGGAAGCATTGTAAACAGAGAGGTCTGGTAAAGCAAAAGGAAGCATTGCAAAGCACAGAGAGGAACAGTAAAGCAAAGGGAAGCATTGTAAAAAACAGAGAGATATGGTAAAGCACATTTGAACACTTAAAGCACAGAGAGGCTGTAAAAAGCATAGGGAAGCATTGTAAAGCATAGGGAGGATTGTAAAGCACAGTGAAGCCTTGCAAAACGCAGGGGTCTGGTGAAGAGAAGCATTGTAAAGCACAGATTGGTCTGGTAAACATAGGGAAGCATTGCTAAAGCACAGAGATTTCTGGTAAAGCACAGGGTAAACAATGAAAGCACTGAGAGGTCTGGTAAAGCACTAGGGAATCATTGAAGAGCACAGAGAGGTCTGGTAACACAGGGAAGCATTGTAAAGCACAGAGATTGGTAAAGCACAGGGAAGCATTGAAACGCACAGAGAGGTTGTGTCTGGTAAAGCATAGGGATGTATTGTAAAGCACAGGAGGTCTGATGCAAAGGGAAGCATTGTAAAGCACAAAGAGTTTTAATGCACAGTAAGGCATTGTAAAGCACAGTAGGTGTCTGGTAAAGCACAGGGAAGCATTTTAAGGCACAAAGAGGTATCGTCCAGCATAGGGAAGTATTGTAATGCACAGAGAGGTTTGGTCCTGTATTGTAAGGCACAGCTAGGTCTGTTAATTCATAGAGAAGCATTGTAAACCACACTTTGTGGTAAAGCACTAAGGAAGCATGTATGAAGCACAGCTAGGTCTGGTAATTCATAGGTAAGCATTGTAGAGCACAGAGGTGTGTTAAAGCATAGGGAAGTATTGTAAAGCATGTAGGTGTGGTAAAGCACAGGGAACATTCTAAAGCTCAGAGAGTTCTGGTAAAGAATCTGTATGTAAAGCACAGAGATTTCATGCAGTCTAAAGCACAGCTATATGGTAAGCATAGGTAAGCATTGTGAAGCACAGAGAGGTCTTTTAAGGCATTATTTCATTGTAAAGCAGTGAAAGGGATCCTGTATTCTTCTCTAGGCACTTTATTGTAAAGCACAGAGAGGTTCATGTTATAAGCTGTTGCGACTCATTGTAAAGCACAGAGAGGTCTGGTAAAGTACCGGGAAGCATTGTAAAGCACAGAGAGGTCTGGTAAAGCCAGGGGAATGCATCATGTAAAGCACAGAGAGAAATGGTAAAGCATAGGCAAGCATTGTAAAACACAGAGAGGTCTGGTAAAGCACAGGGAAGCATTTTAAAGCACAGAGCGGTCTGTTAAAGCATAGGGAAGCATTGTAAAGCACATAGAGCTCTGGCTACGAAGAATAGGGAAGAATTGTAAAGCACAGAGGGTCTGGTAAAGCATAGGGAAGCACTATAAAGCAAAGAGAGGTCTGGTAAAGCTTAGGGAAGCATTGTGAAGCACAGAGAGGTGTTGTAAAGCATATGGAAGTATTGTAAAGCACAGAGAGGTTTGGTGAGCAAGTTCGTGAAGTTAACCACGTAGACTGCGTCCGTCTCGCCAACCATTCAGCTCCCTTCGGAATCGGCATCGTGCTTTGCACACCAAAGCACGTGTCCCTTCGTAACATTCAACGTGTGGCCATACCAGCGCGTGCCCTAGACGTAGGGCTTCGGGGCGCCTGAGAACAGAAGTGTGTCGCTCGCATAAGTGCCAATCGGATACCACGGAGGTCTGGTAAAGCGTAGGGATGCATTGTAACGCACAGAGAGGTCTGGTAAAGCCTAGGGAAGAATTGTAAAGCACAGAGATGTCTGGTTAAAGCACAGATAGGTCTGTTAAAGCATAGGGAATGCTGCCATTCGCCTAGTATGGCATCGCTCCCCTCTCTCCCAACGTACAGTGTATTTCAACTCCGACACTATGTGGAGCGACTGTTTGCGGTCTGGGTAGTGCTGCGGTGGACTGCGCTGAGTCGGATCACGTCGTACTTCTGGCGTGCGTTTCGTTTCCAGGCACGCTATAAATTATCTAAGTCCTCCCCACCATTGTAGCCAGCAGGCTTAATTCATGCTGCGAGTCTCTCCAGACGTATTACCATTTCCAGCTTTATCCGCAAATCGTGTACAATTTCGTTGTCTCTCCAGACGCCTTCTCAGCCCTTATCTCACTATGCTTCCTATCCTGTGTCAATTCTCGCTCGTGTTCGCAACTCTAAAGCAAAGATAGGTCTGTTAAAGCATAGGGAAGCATTGTAAGCAAAGAGAGGTCTTGGGCTGTCGGCATAGGGAAGCATTGTAAAAGCAAGAGAGTTCTGGTAAAGCACAGGGAAAGCATTGTAAAGCACAGAGAGGTCTGGTAAAGCACGGAGAAGCATTGTAAAGCACAGAGAGGTCTGTTAAAGCATAGGGAAGCATTTTAAAGCACAGAGAGGTGTGGTAAAGCAAGGATAAGCATTGCAAAGCACAGAGAGGTACAGTAAAGCAAAGGGAAGCATTCTAAAGAACAGAGAGGTCTGGTAAAGCATAGGGAAGCACTTTCGGCTGCGAGCCGCTGTAGTCTGCTCTTCCACTGTAGTTAATGCCTATTTCATGTATGCGGCGGCTATCCTGTAGTCTGCTCGTTTCCACTGTATTTAATGTCACTATTTCATGGATTCGGCTGCTACCTCCTGTAATCCTGCTCTTGTCCCTGGGGGGACAACACCTTTAACTACACTATTTCATGTATTCCGAAAGCTCAAATCTTGTAAGTCTGCTCTTCCACTGTTTTAATGCACAAACTACTTCAAATCATGTATTGTGCTGCTAATCCACCTGTATAAAGCACAGAGATTCAATGCTGCACTATTTCATGTAGTCTGCATAGGGAAGCATTTCTGCTCTTTCCACTGTGTTTTATAAAATATGTGTCAACGAGAGCTTGCTTTACCAGTGAGTTTCAACAGCGTAGTGGTTATTTTTAACCCGGTCAGGGAACATCCGCTTTTTCTTCTATGTTATTCTAGTTATGATTAGTAATAACGGATGACGTATCTATTTCTTTGCTTCTTAATCTATTACAAGTGAAGAAAAAAAAATTAAAAATAACATTTGAACATTTAAAAAAGTGCTGTGTTGCAGTTCTGAATTGAACCACGAGATGGCAGTGTGACCTCGGAAATCGCACGGTGGAGAGACTCACGTTGGAGCGCTTTTAAACTGAGCGGCTGAGAGACAGAATTTCTTTCCAATTCCACTGTATTTAATGCACTATTTCATGTATTCTGCTGCTATCCTGTATTCTGCTCTTTCCACTGTATTTAATGCACTATTTCATGTATTCTGCTGCTATCCTGTATTCTGCTCTTTCCACTGTATTTAATGCACTATTTCATGTATTCTGCTGCTATCCTGTATTCTGCTCTTTCCACTGTATTTAATGCACTATTTCATGTATTCTGCTGCTATCCTGTATTCTGCTCTTTCCACTGTATTTAATGCACTATTTCATGTATTATGCTGCTATCCTGTATTCTGCTCTTTCCACTGTATTTAATGCACTATTTCATGTATTCTGCTGCTATCCTGTATTCTGCTCTTTCCACTGTATTTAATGCACTATTTCATGTATTATGCTGCTATCCTGTATTCTGCTCTTTCCACTGTATTTAATGCACTATTTCATGTATTATGCTGCTATCCTGTATTCTGCTCTTTCCACTGTATTTAATGCACTATTTCATGTATTATGCTGCTATCCTGTATTCTGCTCTTTCCACTGTATTTAATGCACTATTTCATGTATTATGCTGCTATCATGTATTCTGCTCTTTCCACTGTATTTAATGCACTATTTCTTGTATTGTTCTGCTATCCTGTATTCTTCTCTTTCCACTGTATTTAATGCACTATTTCATGTATTCTGCTGCTATCCTGTATTTTTAAATGTACATAAAGACGACGATAGGACAGATAAGACGGAGCAAGGTGCATAAACTTTCCACTGTATTTAATGCACTATTTCATGTATTCTGCTGCTATCCTGTATTCTGCTCTTTCCACTGTATTTAATGCACTATTTCATGTATTCTGCTGCTATCCTGTATTCTGCTCTTTCCACTGTATTTAATGCACTATTTCACTGTATTTAATGCTGCTATTTCATGTATTCTGCTATCTGCACTTCCACTGTATTTAATGCACTATTTCATGTATTATGCTGCTATCCTGTATTCTGCTCTTTCCACTGTATTTAATGCACTATTTCATGTATTATGCTGCTATCATGTATTCTGCTCTTTCCACTGTATTTAATGCACTATTTCATGTATTCTGCTGCTATCCTGTATTCTGCTCTTTCCACTGTATTTAATGCACTATTTCATGTATTATGCTGCTATCCTGTATTCTGCTCTTTCCACTGTATTTAATGCACTATTTCATGTATTCTGCTGCTATCCTGTATTCTGCTCTTTCCACTGTATTTAATGCACTATTTCATGTATTCTTCTGCTATCCTGTATTCTGCTCTTTCCACTGTATTAATGCACTTTCATGTATTATGCTGCTATCCTTTATTCATCTCTTTCCCTGGTGGTCTAGTGGTTAGGATTCGGCGCTCTCACCGCCGCGGCCCGGGTTCGATTCCCGGTCAGGGAACATCTACTTTTCTTTGTATGTAAATGTACCGAATTATTATAATTATTAGCAATCAGTATTTTTTTTATATAGCATAATATTATGTCTTTCCACTGTAAAAACTGGCTTTTTCATGTACACCCACCCACACACACACACACACACCCACGGCAAAGCCTTTTTCTCTGAGAATACTGCGTTGGAGTTCCGATTACAACCACAAGGTGGCACTGTGACCTCAGAAATAGCTGAAACCAGCAATTTATTAGCGGGGGGGAGAGGGAGGGGGGGGAGAGAGAGATATTGAGAGAGAGAATGCTAGATAAAAAAAAAAAATTCTAGATTGTCTATCTATCTATATACATATCTATCTTTACATCTATCTATACTATTTCACATCTATATCTTATAGACATGACAGATAATATCGAATTTTAAAAATTACTGTACATGTCCCATCAACATGTCTGTCAGGCTCTCCAGATTAGTTGCGTCAACTTTCAGTCCAACCGCCAAACCCCCCTGCCCCCTCCCCCCTGCCCCCTCCCCCCCCCCCCCTCCCCCCCCCCCCCACACCGAGACGTGCTCGACTCGGCCGTACGGCTGCGGTTCCAAAACAGGAGTGCGCCGGTTCCAAAGACGCGGTATTTGCGCGCTTTGTTAATAATGGCGGCGCCGTAGCAAAAACCGGACCGGAGAAGGTGAGTCGCGTATTGTTTATATCAAAAGTGAATAAACGTGTCTTGAAAAAACAAACAAACAAACAAAAAACAAAGACCGCATCACGGGTCTTGTATTCCCTGTCTGCTAACCTGTATTCTGCTTTGCGCGCATGGAGAGAGAGAGAGAGAGAGAGAGAGAGAGTAGGGATACAGATACAGATACAGATACAGATACAGTCGCAGTGGAAGAATCGCTTATATGCGTTTAATTCAAATGCAAACAAACTCGCCTACAGCTCTGAGCTTTCGCACTAACTGCGATTCGCATAATGCAGCGCAATTTAAAACGTGTGCTGTTACGCATTTAAATGGGGCGTTAAAATCCGAAATAACTCGGAAATGTTAGCAAGCCAACCCATAACATATACAGTATCTGATTTACTTTATTATTATTATTATTATTATTATTATTATTATTTTTTATAATGCTTTATTTTTTTGCGGTGCTGTTTTTTTCTTTTTCAAAAGACCGCATTGTAGAGAATATAATGCATAATGTTTGTTTGTTTGTTTTTATGTAGCCGTGTGCTAGGATAGACACAGTCGCAATGTTTTCAATTGTTTGTAGATGGGAACAAACTTGCGGAAGCATAGATTAAATATTATATAATATATATATTATAGATATAGATAATATATATATATATATATATATATATATAATGCATAGTCTTGACTTATCGCAGTAATTGCGATTCGGATAATGTGTGTCAGTGTTATACAGTGTACTACAAAAATTGCAATGAGGGCGTTATAATCCAAAACGACTCGAAACGTGTAAACAGCTCTGTGATTGGCTACAACACAGATATCAACGCTCAGTCAGCTTCATAGAGTCCAGTGAAAGCTGCTGAATAATGTTCCCTTGTTAACATATTGAATTCCACCCCCTCTATATAGAATGAACTCCCTCAGCTTCATAGAGTCCAGTGAAAGCTGCTGAATAATGTTCCCTTGTTAACATATTGAATTGCACCCCCTCTATATAGAATGAACTCCCTCAGCTTCATAGAGTCCAGTGAAAGCTGCTGAATAATGTTCCCTTGTTAACATATTGAATTGCACCCCCTCTATATAGAATGAACTCCCTCAGCTTCATAGAGTCCAGTGAAAGCTGCTGAATAATGTTCCCTTGTTAACATATTGAATTGCACCCCCTCTATATAGAATGAACTCCCTCAGCTTCATAGAGTCCAGTGAAAGCTGCTGAATAATGTTCCCTTGTTCTCATATTGAATTGCACCCCCTCTATATAGAATGAACTCCCTCAGCTTCATAGAGTCCAGTGAAAGCTGCTGAATAATGTTCCCTTGTTCACATATTGAATTCCACACCGCTAAATTATGTTCCTATAGATTTATATAATTTGTTTATTCTGCCTAGATACAAAAACTCTAGATGATGAGCAACTGTGGAGATAGGGGGTGGATGATGTCACTGACAGGCTGGTTTAGATTGCTGGGATGCGAGATCGATGGATGATGTCACTGACTTGTACTGTCAGTTAAACCAGCCTCTTCTTTCCCTCAGTCCCACACAGATGCAGAGCTGAGATCGGAGAGACCTCACCATGGAGTCCGTTCATCCCAACCCAGCGCTGTACCCACGGGGCGCGGCGCCGATCCGATGGGTGGTATCGGAGAACCGGGAGGTTCGGATCAAAGAGGAGCCCGTGCCGTGC
The DNA here is from genome assembly GCF_017654505.1 of Polyodon spathula. Taxonomy (NCBI): domain Eukaryota; kingdom Metazoa; phylum Chordata; class Actinopteri; order Acipenseriformes; family Polyodontidae; genus Polyodon; species Polyodon spathula. The sequence continues at coordinate 547,669 of NC_054587.1, forward strand.
TGGGACCCCCCCAGAGAGCCTGTCCCCGTTCCACAGTGTGGACCGGTCTATATGCAGCAGCAGCAGCACAGCCAGGTCCAGTCTGAACAGAACCAAACCCGCGTACAGCAAGGAGTGGCTGCCAGCGTCCCTTCAGCCTGTAAGTAGAGTTCTGTGATGGGGCAGCAGGTGTGAGAGAAGCTCATTGTGAAAGCAGTAAACTGGACCTGCTATTCAATAGGAGTCTTATTTCCATAGATATAATTTTAATTATTCATTTAGTCATTTAGCGATGCTTTTATGCTGCAGAGTCTCTCTCTCACACACACACTGGCTTATGTAAAACCAGAGGTTTGTACAAATTATAGTAAGGCTTATTATTCCCATCAATGCTTGATGCCAATAAACCATCGATAATGTAACCGCGAGTTTGGCTTTCTTAAAATATATTTGGTTTTATTTGTTTTCTGCAGACGCTGAAGAGACTGAAGACCACAGGGGGTCTCAATGTCCCGTCGTCAAAGAGGAGGCTTCGGAAACGGAGTGCACCCCCAGACCGGGCCCCCCCGACCCCAGGATCCTCCGAGTGAGCCGGTTCGACCTGGAGAGGGGCTCCACCCGCTTCAAAGCCCTCCGTCAGACCCCGCCCCTCGGGGCCGCGGTGCGGGAGACGGAGCCCGTCCACATCAAAGTGGAGGTTTACCAGCCGGGCGGAGAGGAAGAGGAGCGGCGGAGCGACCCCGTCCACCAGGAGGAAGAGGCCTGCGCTCTGGAACCCGGGCAGATCAAGGTGGAAGACGCGGAGATGGGTTCTGTTCCCGAGACCCAGCGGTCGGTCCGGATTGGAGAGGAGGCGCCTGGACAAGCTTTTCTCTCCAGCGTGGACAGCGGACAACCTGCTGCTCTCCTTGGTATTATCAGTGGACAGTCTGTCCACCATCTTACTTTCAAAGGGCAAACGCTGGTCTGTAATGCAGGTGACGGACTGGCTTCTATCCACAGTGTGGGCGATGGACACACCGCTCTCTCCAGTTCGGACGACAGACCTACAGCTGTGCAAAATACAGGCAGTGGAGAAACGGATGTTCTTGGTATTGCCGGCGGCCAGCCTCTTCACAATATTGACAAAGGGCCAATGTTGGTCCATAATTTTGACAACGGACACACTTCTGTCCACAGTATGGACACTGCCACCCCCGGACAACGTTCTCCCCACAGCAATCAGACTGTCTCTCCACTGGAAATGTCCTGCTTTCGGGGGGAGGAAACTGTCCCTACAGACAAAATTGTCCGCGCTGATGCTGTCGTCACTGGATCTGAGTCCGCACTCAATCAATACCGTGCCCCTGGACTACATGCTGTCAGTCTTCAAAAAGACGCCCCTAACTGTGTCTCACAACTGGCGTCTGCTCCCGTCAAGAAAGAAGATCTGCAGGAGGAATCTGTCCACGTGGAAACGGAGGTCCCTCAAGCTGCGTTTGTCCAAAAGGATGTCCACGCCAATGGCGAACGTCAACTGGACTCTACCCAAACTGGCAAAGGTGCCCTGCTTGTGGAATCGGTGCAAGCAGACCAAGAGAAGAACCCTGAACCAAAATACGTGCCCCTTAACAAGCTACACAATGCCCGCTGGGACAACAGTCTTCCACAAGTGGAATCTGTCCACCACACCGCGCCTGCCCCTGAACCAGCTCCTGACCGCAGCGGTGACGTCTCTGCAATGGACACTGAAGAGGAGGAGGAGGAGGAGGGGGGTGAAAAAGGCGCCCAGATTTCCGACGACACCCCTGAACCTTGGACAGCCCGCTCGAATTTGAGGAGCCCCGACCCGGACGAGACTGAAATGGAACCTGACCTAGAAAACAATGATCCTGGACCGGACTCGGTCGTCGTTGACAAGAAGGTCCATGAAACCGGATCCCTCCACCCTAACGAGAAGACCTCCGGAGACACGGAGGTCCCAGGTCCGAAGACTATCGGCACCAACGCCCCTGAAAAGCAGCACCCTAAAATCCTAGAAAAGAGAGGAAAGGCAGCCGGCCGAGAAGGTGATGAGGAACCGCAGTCTCTCGTTCGTAACTGTGAGGCTCCCGAAGTGAAGTCCGCGCACTCGGACGAGAACGACTCTAAAGAAGATCAAGGAGGAATCGAATCTGCCCCTCGTGCCATCTCCGAAACAAAACCTGCCCTCAAAAAGGGCCGCCGACCCCAACTGCGGTCTGTTCATCATCACGACAAGAAGACTCTCCCTGCTGCAAGGACTGGCTGGGAGGGAGTTGAAGACGCAGAGGAGGAAGGGACGGAGGTGGAGTCCTTTCCCGGAGACAGCCGCAGACTGGGTGATGTTAAGGAGCCAGGGACGGTCCGCGCGTCGCTGAGAAACTCCGCCAAGGGCTTCGCGGAGGCTGAAACAGAAGAGGCTGCCGCCGAGCCGGACCGCGCTGAGGTGAAATGTGAGTACGTTGCTTTCCACGCGCTTGCTGTTAAAATATCCAGCTTCCGTTTCAATGTAATTTTTTTTCTTGATTATTTTGGTATCTCGTTTTCTGTTGCAGTTTTGACATCCTGGTGACTTTTTTTAAAAGATGTGGAGTTTAAAGCCTGTCACCTCATAGCTGGGATGGAAATAAGACTCCTGTTGCATAGAAGTTTCACCCATTATTCCCATCCCTGCATTGTAACTGCAGTTTAATATCACTGGACTGGACTGGAATTACATTGTAACTGCAGTTTAATATCACTGGACTGGACTGGAATTACATTGTAACTGCAGTTTAATATCACTGGACTGGGCTGGAATTACATTGTAACTGCAGTTTAATATCACTGGACTGGGCTGGAATTACATTGTAACTGCAGTTTAATATCACTGGACTGGACTGGAATTACATTGTAACTGCAGTTTAATATCACTGGACTGGACTGGAATTACATTGTAACTGCAGTTTAATATCACTGGACTGGACTGGAATTACATTGTAACTGCAGTTTAATATCACTGGAATTACATTGTAACTGCAGTTTAATATCACTGGACTGGGCTGGAATTACATTGTAACTGCAGTTTAATATCACTGGACTGGACTGGAATTACATTGTAACTGCAGTTTAATATCACTGGACTGGAATTACATTGTAACTGCAGTTTAATATCACTGGACTGGACTGGAATTACATTGTAACTGCAGTTTAATATCACTGGACTGGGCTGGAATTACATTGTAACTGCAGTTTAATATCACTGGACTGGACTGGAATTACATTGTAACTGCAGTTTAATATCACTGGACTGGACTGGAATTACATTGTAACTGCAGTTTAATATCACTGGACTGGGCTGGAATTACATTGTAACTGCAGTTTAATATCACTGGACTGGGCTGGAATTACATTGTAACTGCAGTTTAATATCACTGGACTGGACTGGAATTACATTGTAACTGCAGTTTAATATCACTGGACTGGGCTGGAATTACATTGTAACTGCAGTTTAATATCACTGGACTGGACTGGAATTACATTGTAACTGCAGTTTAATATCACTGGACTGGACTGGAATTACATTGTAACTGCAGTTTAATATCACTAACTGGAATTACATTGTAACTGCAGTTTAATATCACTAGACTGGACTGGAATTACATTGTAACTGCAGTTTAATATCACTGGACTGGACTGGAATTACATTGTAACTGCAGTTTAATATCACTAGACTGGACTGGAATTACATTGTAACTGCAGTTTAATATCACTAGACTGGACTGGAATTACATTGTAACTGCAGTTTAATATCACTGGACTGGACTGGAATTACATTGTAACTGCAGTTTAATATCACTGGACTGGACTGGAATTACATTGTAACTGCAGTTTAATATCACTGGACTGGACTGGAATTACATTGTAACTGCAGTTTAATATCACTAACAGACTGGACTGGAATTACATTGTAACTGCAGTTTAATATCACTGGACTGGACTGGAATTACATTGTCTGCAGTTTAACAATACACAGCTGTGATACAGCCCAGGTTTCATGGGGAGTTCTCCCTATCATTGTGACATCGCCCCATGGGAATCTCTGTCACACAGGTGTTGTCTTATCAGTACGATCGGTCGGCCAGTTTGGGGACCCATATCCTTGTTCGGCCGCACCAGACGACTCTAGTCACAGACTCGCAAACGTTGTATCGGGACTTCTATCATGAGATCAGAGTGCTCTTATTTCCATGCCTGCCCTGTCGCAAAGACGACTCTGCCAGCCAAAACGTTTGTATGCCTTCGAACCCTGGCTGAGCGTAAGCAGTCCCCACCCCCCCCCCCCCACCCCCCCCCCCCCCCCCCCCCCCCCCCCCCCCCCCCGTATCCCAATTAAGAAATCCTCATTTGCTCTAACCTTTTTTTAATTCTTCTCCCTCGAATCCTAGGCGCGGTCGCAGAATCCCATGCCTGCCCCCACTGCCCAACGGCTTTCCCCGCGAGTCAGGATCTGGACAAGCACGTGAAAGACCTGCACAGCGAAGAGGACGCCGAGAAACGCAGGACGAGGCCCGTGAGCTCGAGAAGGACTCCCACACGATCCAGACAGGCGTCCCAGGCGCAAGATCCGGGACCGGCCGGCGCGGACATGACCCGCGGCAAACATAGCTGCCCGGACTGCGGGGAACGTTTCCCCACCCCGAAAACCTTAAAAAAACACAGGGCCACCCACCAGGAAGCTCTGCTCCATCCGTGCGCGGAGTGCTCTAAGACTTTCAGAGACCCGGAGCTCCTGAAAAGGCACTGGCTGGTCCACAGAGAGACGGAGGCTGCCTTTAAAGACGTCGGACTGTCGATTTTAGAGGCAAGCCGCTGGCGGAGGAAACATCAGTGCCCCGAGTGCGGGAAGCACTTTCTCCACACCGCCACCCTCAAGAAGCACCGGCAGCAGCAGCACGGGGGCAAGCCGCGCCCCCACCCCTGCGGCGAGTGCGGTCGCTGTTTCACAGACCAGTCGCACCTGAAGCTGCACCAGAAAACCCACAGCGACGGGACTCCCGTCGCGTTCTGCTGCTCTGATTGCGGCAAGGTTTTCAAAACCAAGAAACACCTGAAACGGCACCAGCTGGTTCACTCGGGAGACACGCCTCGTTTCCCGTGCTCGGAGTGCGGGAAGAGGTTCTGGGACTCGGGGCATTTGCGGAGCCACCAGCGCGTGCACACGGGGGAGATGCCCTATCCGTGCGACGGCTGCGGGAAGAGGTTCCGCTTTTCCGGAGCTCTCCAGAAGCACCAGAGGATACACACGGGGGCGCTGCCGTTCCAGTGCGCGGACTGCGGGAAGAGATTCCGGGAATCCAGCACCTTGAAAAAACACGAGCTGATCCACAGCGGGGAGACTCCTTTCCTGTGCCCAGATTGTGGGAAGATGTTCAATCAGGTGTGCAATAAGCCTTTTAATTATTTATTATTATTATTATTATTATTATTATTATTATTATTATTATTATACGCGTCTAAAAAATCTCTCTCTCTCTCTCTCTCTCTCTAATCTCTCTATATATATAGTATATATATTAGATATATATATTATATATATATCTCTCTATAGAGAGAGAGATATCGATTTATCTATCTATATATATAAATAAGATGCTTCACACTTTTAAAGATTGATATTAAAGCAGGAAAATGCCTGTTGTCAAATACGTTTTTTGCTAGAGTTATATCAGAATTGTATTCAAACATATTTCTGTAACGTGAATATCTGACCAAGGGAGCCCAAGCTATTTGTAAAAATTTTGAATTAACATCCTGCTCAAAAAACTGGTCAGAAATGTAGGATTTATTATTATTATTATTATTATTATTCAAATGTAGGACCTTATTAACCCACGATAAATTTATTTTGGTTTTCCTCTACAGATAGGGAATCTGAAGAAACACCAGCAAATCCACGCTGGCTTATCTCCTTACCAGTGCCCGGAATGCCAGCGCTGCTTCAACCGCGCGGAGAACTTGAAGAGGCACAGGCTGATCCACGTGGCCGAGACCCTCCACCCCTGCCCGGAATGCAGCGCCTCCTTCCGCAGCGCGACGCGCCTCCGCAAACACCGGGGGGAGCAGCACTCGGGAGCGCAGGGGAAGCGGCGCCTTCGCAAACACCAGGGGGAGCAGCACTCCGGAGCGCAGGGGAAGCGGCGCGTTCGCAAACACCAGGGGGAGCAGCACTCCGGAGCGCAGGGGAAGCGGCTCCTCAGAGTCTGCGAGGAGTGCGGTAAAAGCTTCAAGCACGCCGGGGATTACCACAAACACTGCCGGATCCACACGGGGGAGAAGCCTTACCCCTGTACGGAGTGCCAAAAGAGGTTCAACCACCTGGGGAACCTGAAGAAACACCTGCTGGTGCATTCGGGGGAAACGCCCTTCGAGTGCCCGGACTGCGGGAAGAAGTTTAGCCAGAAGGGGAACATGAAGAAACACAGGCGGACGCACGACGTCAACGACGACCGGAACAAGAAGAAGAAGAGGAAGAGGAGGAAGGTGGTTAAGAAGAAATAATCACGTGCCTGAATTATCCAAAATCTCATCATGAAAACCACATCATTGTGCCTCTGTCTAAAATATAGAACTGGTGTCTTCTGCGTTTTAAATAAATACGTAATCATTGCAGAATCTTTAATAAATGCAATGCAGATTTTTTTTTTTTTTTTTTATATATATATTACAGAATTGCATGGTTGAGTTTCCTCTCGTTTTACAGCAATGCATTGCATACTTCTCTCAGAAACCGAACAGCAACCGTGTTTAGGAAGATACCCTTTTGTGTTTCAACTGATTTTCTTTTTTCCTACATGCACACCGATCAATAAAGAAAGATTCGAAATCACCTTCGCGATTGCAACATTTTTATTCTGTTAATTTGCGTTGTATTTTTCATTGTGTTAAACTGCGAGAGAAAACTACTCAGGTTTTTCAAAACTTAATTAAACAGAGCATAAACATCAAAGTTATACATCCCGCATCCCATCTGTGTTAACCTAAGAGTTTAGCTCATCAAGTACCCTGACAAGTTCAAGAATGTATCTTTTGCTGCGCTGGACACTCCTTTCCAAACCCAGACTTAGACAGTAGCTACAGCTGCATTGGCTTTTACAAATTCGTTGCATTAACCCTTTGCAGACCTGCATTCCAATGTTCCCTTTCCAGTCAGACATCATCATAAAAGACGTCAGTGGCGGGTCTCTGGTCGTTTTGTCTCTGAAAAATGCACAGAAAACCTTTCAATGGCCGAGTGAGACCGACAGGAGAGAAATGAAGTGTATCTGATAGCCCCCCCTCCCCCTGCACCACAGAGATAACACGAACATAAACAAAGGAGAGAGCTGCTTCTGCATCCAGCGCTCAAAGAACATCACAGACATCTGCAGAGCGTTTTGAGATGTTACAGTAATAAAATAACGTCTCGGATCGCATTGTTGAGGAGTTTGGCGATCGAGTGGTAAGGAGAGGATTGATCAGTACACACGACTCTGAAGAGAGATGTGATCAATACAGCGAACAAGGGGTGGGGCTTGGCTGAGGATGCAGGGCTGAGTGTCCTTTTGCGATTCAGTGCCTTTTAAACCTGTTTTACTCTGATAAAAAAAAAAAAAAAAAAAGATTTTAAACAGCGCGTGTGAAAATAAATTGGACACGCCTGACAACCAAACCAGCAAGATGGGGCAAATGGCCTTCCTCTCGTTTGTAGACTTTAATGTTGTTCATATGTGAGGTTTGAGGTGTGACGTGTGCGACCGCCTGTGCTACACCTCCTCTGCCAACAGGGGGAAGCGAGAGCGATTTGGTTTATTTTTGCGCATGGCGTGCGTTTCTCTTTCCCACCTAGATCCGGAACCCGGCCAAGATGAAACGCATGAAGAGGAAGCAACAGACGGCTCGAGAAACGAGACACCCTCGCCCTCCTCCAGAAAAACAAGAACAAAGCGGAACCCGGGAGCGGCCGGCCCAGAGCCCCGGGGAAGGCTAAGACCGGCACGCCGGAGCACGCGGAGTGACCCCCTCCCCCCTCTAGGTGTTGCTAGGAGACGGAGGAACCATTCCATTCCTGGGAGATGGTTTTCAGTTGGGCTGGCGTCTCTCACTATTACTTTTCAAAATAAAATATGATATAAAAACGATGGCCATTGAGAAAATTATTTTTGGTTTTTATCCCTCGATCGTTCATCCTTGCCCGTGACACGCTTGAGAGACTGAAGCTCTTAATCACCTGATTAGTGAGGCTGTTGACTGGACGCTGGATGTGGAGCGATTTCAGCTGCAGAATTGCAAGCTTCAATAAAGAAAAATCACATTAAAACACAATATGCCCCACGTCTCTCAAAAAAGCTCTCTCTCTCTCCTTCTGGTGTGAGGTGTGCAGGTTCACTGTCTGTCTCCTCTCCCTCTCTCTGTCTAGTAGCAAAATAAACCCTCAAGTGTTGTTGTCTGTTTTAACATGCACTGATATATTAGCACATTCAATACAAACGATGCAAATACATTCAATACAGTGAGATACAGAGATGCGCATTCAGCACAAGGCTAGGCTGTGAATTCTATACATTGTGGATACGTGTGTCGGAGTGGAAAACCTGAAATGACAATTCAGACAGCAGCTAATAACAGATCTCAGGCTTGAAGAGCACGGAGAGCCAGAGAGAACAGGCTGGTCTGGAGAGTTGCTTTGAAGAAGCGAAGCGATGGTAGGAGGTCCAGCGGGCCGGTGCCACGAAGGTAGAAGAACTTGTGCCACGCATTTACCGCACAGCCTTTTGAAATGATCAACGCCGGCAATAAACAAAATGCAATAAGAGTTACAGGCCATTGTAATTGTGAGACGGATATACTGTATATAATGTCCCTGTGCTTCTGCGTGCGCGGCCCCGCTGCTCTGCGCGTACACCCCCCCCCCCCCCCCCCCCCCCCCCCCCAAGTCACTCTGTGGTGCGTGCGCGGCCCCGCGGCGCGTTACGTCCCCGCTCCCGTGTTTTTGCGCGGTCTGGTCTGGAGAAATCCGATGTTTCGATTTCAGGTATGTGGCTTTAAAAAAAACAAAAAAAACAAAACAAATATTAATAATAACGCCGCTAATAATGGACTACGCTCCGGCTTGCGTCGCAAAAGTGGAAATTTAATTTTTTTGGGGCTTATTTAAGACTCGTTTGTGGGTGTTTTTCCCACATGCGGCCTGCCAAGCCTCGGGCTCGCGTTAATGAGCTGCCCGCCCCGGGTTGATAATCGCCGGGTGGTGGTGGTGGGTTGGGGAGGGAGACGGGGACCTCATCAAAACTTCAAAGGCTCCAGTTTTAAAAATTACGCTAGATCTAATTAAAAACAACAATGTTTTTCACCCCCCCCCCCCCCCCCCCCCAAAAAAAAAAAAAAAAAAAAAAAAAAAAAAAACACAAAACAAAACAAAAAACGAAGTTCATACTGTATGCCAGAAAGACAAACCTGTCTTTAAACAAACAGCATTCTGTTGTGACAAAAATCGGGGGGGTAGGGGGGGGGGGGGGGGGTAGAGGCTAATCTGAAGGGTTTCACAAATATTGCATCTTAATAATGCATTGGTATGATGCTTAATTGAAATAAATACAGCGTGTTGCTCTAACAGTCACAATACAACCGTCTATAGCTTTCCACTGAAATGCGGGGCTTTTGAGTGAAAGCCTCTTTTGTTGCCAAATTCTGTGTGTTGCACCGTGAGGCTAGCTAGGTTCAGCTTTAATAAGACAGGTTTGTAAAATGTAGGACTGGGTGCAGCAGCAGCAGGGCTAGTGTGAGTTTCTAACCCTGCTCAAACTCCTGCCTCCTGATCATTGCAATATTAATAATAATAATACTAGACTTCATTGAGGGGAGCTCTGAACCCCAGGACTGGGCAGCAGCAGCAGCAGGGCTAGTGTGAGTTTCTAACCCTGCTCAAACTCCTGCCTCCTGATCATTGCAATATTAATAATAATAATACTAGACTTCATTGAGGGGAGCTCTGAACCCCAGGACTGGGTGCAGCAGCAGCAGGGCTAGTGTGAGTTTCTAACCCTGCTCAAACTCCTGCCTCCTGATCATTGCAATATTAATAATAATAATACTAGACTTCATTGAGGGGAGCTCTGAACCCCAGGACTGGGCAGCAGCAGCAGCAGCAGGGCTAGTGTGAGTTTCTAACCCTGCTCAAACTCCTGGCTCCTGATCATTGCAATATTAATAATAATAATACTAGACTTCATTGAGGGGAGCTCTGAACCCCAGGACTGGGTGCAGCAGCAGCAGCAGGGCTAGTGTGAGTTTCTAACCCTGCTCAAACTCCTGCCTCCTGATCATTGCAATATTAATAATAATAATACTAGACTTCATTGAGGGGAGCTCTGAACCCCAGGACTGGGTGCAGCAGCAGCAGCAGGGCTAGTGTGAGTTTCTAACCCTGCTCAAACTCCTGCCTCCTGATCATTGCAATATTAATAATAATAATACTAGACTTCATTGAGGGGAGCTCTGAACCCCAGGACTGGGTGCAGCAGCAGCAGGGCTAGTGTGAGTTTCTAACCCTGCTCAAACTCCTGCCTCCTGATCATTGCAATATTAATAATAATAATACTAGACTTCATTGAGGGGAGCTCTGAACCCCAGGACTGGGTGCAGCAGCAGCAGGGCTAGTGTGAGTTTCTAACCCTGCTCAAACTCCTGCCTCCTGATCATTGCAATATTAATAATAATAATACTAGACTTCATTGAGGGGAGCTCTGAACCCCAGGACTGGGTGCAGCAGCAGGGCTAGTGTGAGTTTCTAACCCTGCTCAAACTCCTGCCTCCTGATCATTGCAATATTAATAATAATAATACTAGACTTCATTGAGGGGAGCTCTGAACCCCAGGACTGGGTGCAGCAGCAGCAGGGCTAGTGTGAGTTTCTAACCCTGCTCAAACTCCTGCCTCCTGATCATTGCAATATTAATAATAATAATACTAGACTTCATTGAGGGCAGCTCTGAACCCCAGGACTGGGTGCAGCAGCAGCAGGGCTAGTGTGAGTTTCTAACCCTGCTCAAACTCCTGCCTCCTGATCATTGCAATATTAATAATAATAATACTAGACTTCATTGAAAGTACAATACAAACATTATGAATGTCCATATCAAAGTATTGTTCATGAAAAGGAATAAATCTATCTCTTTCCCTCCCCTCTCATGCAGTCTCTGGAGGAAGACTGCCCCCTAGAGGAAGAAAGGGAGGCGCTGCACGGCTTAGTCGATGAAGACGATGATATCGACCAGTTCAACGATGATACTTTCGGGTCGGGAGCCATCGGTTAGCCTTCACACTTGTCTTTATGTATTTATTCATTGATTTATTTATTTTTTTCATCTCTTCTTGTGTCCAGTTTATTTTAAGTAGGTTTGTTTACCACTAAGTAGGTTTGTTTGCTGATTTTAACCCTTTGCAGCCCTATATGGCACCATCATCAAAATGCGTCAAGCACAGGTCTCTCTCTCTACAGAGAAAACCTTTCAACGGCCGAGTGAGACCGAAAAAAGGGTGTATCTGATAGCTCCCCCTGCACCACAGAGATAACACGAACATAACAAAGGAGAGAGCTGCTTCTGCATCCAGCGCTCGGAGAACATCACAGACCTCTGCAGGGCTTTGTGAGATGTTACAGCAATAAAATAACGTCTCGGATCGCACTGTTGAGGAGTTTGGCAATCGAGTGGTCAGGAGAGGATTGATCAGTACGCACGACTCTGAAGAGAGATGTGATCAATACAGCGAACAAGGGGTGGGGCTTGGCTGAGGATGCAGGGCTGAGTGTCCTTTTGCGATTCAGTGCCTTTTAAACCTGTTTTACTCTGATAAAAAAAAAAAAAAAAAAAGATTTTAAACAGCGCGTGTGAAAATAAATTGGACGCGCCTGACAAGCCCAGAATAAATAAACTGCAAAGGGTTAATTTATTATTATTACTCTTATTTTTAAACCAATGTCAATCTCTCCCCCTGTCCAGATGGGGACTGGAGGGAAGAACACGACCGATTGGCTGAGCTGGATGAGAAGGTGGGTGGGTCTCCCCCTCTGCAGGCCCCTCCTCCTGCTGCTGCTCCCGCCCCCTCCTCGTTACCTCATCTCTACTCGAGGGGGCTGGGGGAGAGAGGGCCGGACAGTCTGCTGCTGGGAGGGGATGAGAACCTGGCCCACAGCCTGAGGAAGCTGGTGCTGAGCGCAGAGACAGACTACAGGGAACTGGAGGACCCGGCCATCATGAGAGCCGGGCTGCAGCAGCACAAGAGGGCGCCCCTGCAGGTGAGGAGGAGTCACTGCGTCTGCAAATGTAAAAAAACAAAAAAAAATTGATTTATTAATTATAATAATTAATTGATTAAGGTTATATTTGCATCCTGAGCCGTTAGGAAAAAAAATGCATTATATCACTGTAATGGTGTGTCACAAAGTAATTTGATACTTCTTTAATATCAGCATCGCAAGGGGGTCCGTGGATTAGAAAGAAATAACAGACACGCCTCTTCAGAGGGTTACAAGAAAACAATCCCATCCCATCTGAGACCGTTTAGAAACTCCACCCTCGCTCTCGGAGTTTATGACATCACAGAAACCCTGGGGGGAATTGTTTCCCTGTAACTCATTGAAGTCTGTTTACATATATATAAAAAAACAGATTGATTTAGAATGTATCAAATTACATAAATACTCTCTCCTCCTCTCTCCTCTCTCCTCTCTCTCTCCCTCTCAGCCCAGACCCCAGTTGAACTCTGGCAGTATCTGGGACAACGCGATGGGACTGGGAGGAATGAGCATTCCCAAACCGTTACTGTCGCAGGTCCAGGTACGAAACTGAGACACACAGAGAGACGTACGAATAGAAGAGACTCTGCAGCAGCCCCTGACTCACTGTGTGTGTGTGTGAGAGACCCTGAGCGAGTCACTGAACCTCCTTGTGCTCCGTCCTTCGGACGAGACGCCATACAAACGAGGTCCTATTGGAAGAGACTCTGCAGCAGCCCCTGACTCACTGTGTGTGTGTGAGAGACCCTGAGCGAGTCACTGAACCTCCTTGTGCTGCGTCCTTCGGACGAGACGCCAAACAAACGAGGTCCTATTGGAAGAGACTCTGCAGCAGCTTCAGTTGTTGATGATGCAGAGTTCACCCCCCCACCCCCCCGGTTAGTCTCTGGAAATCTACTAAATGAAAAATTCCTAATAATTAAAAACCTTCTGCTTCCTTTGTGCTCCCTACACAGGACAGCCCCCTCATGTCAATCATCAAAGAGGTGGGGCTTCCCAAGAGGCCACCAATGGGACGGGACGAGAGGAGGGACTTGTCTGAGCGAGCCCCGCCCCCGCGCTCCACCTCGCCCGTGATTGGCAGCCCGCCGGTGACGGCAGTACCCATCGGAACTCCGCCCAAGCATCCGACTGGTCACAATCCCAGCCAGCAGGTTTGTAATATGTTCTGTTTTTTTTCTTGTTTTTGTTTTTTTTTAAATGCAATATAATCTTTTTCAACTAGAATTTTTTTTTTTTTAAAAGTGTTAATGGACATATATTTGTGTGTGTGGTTTTTTTGTAACGCTGTGTGGTTTTGCCTGCAGATTCTCTGTCCCACGCCTGTGCATGTCCGAGCCTCTATGCAACAAAGATTTCCCGGGGTTTTCAACGACCGGATGTCTCCCAATCAGCCTCTCAACCTTGCAGTAAGGAATCAGTGATGTTATAATGTCTAACCCTTTCTCTTAGGGGGGGCGGTGAGGGAGGGAGCAGTTCAATCTCTGTGCCTCAAGCCTGCCCTGGACTAGAGGGAGCCCCCTTTCTCTTAGGGGGGTGGCTGGCTGTAGATTTGACTCTTTGCTCTTGTTTCCCCAGAATTCCCAGCTGCGTGGCCACACCTTCCCTCCGGGCGTCGGCCCTGTCCTCAGCCAGCTACAGCGAGCGCAGATGATTGGAGCGGGCCAGGTAACCGTGGGAACCAAGGGAGAGGCGGGGTTTGTGTGCGGGAGAGTTGTCATGTTTTATTATATAGTCCAAAACCATTTTATTTTTCACTAAAGATGGAGTTGACTCTCATTGCAGAGCGGTTTGATCCAGTCCTGCTTTCACTAGGAGTTTAATAATAAGACACACCTGAGCTTGTTATCTAGACACACTGGGGGCTGATCAAGCTGGTAGTGAAACCTGGACTGGATCACACTGCTGTGCAATAGGAGTCTGATTCCCAGCCCTGCAATGTAATTCCAGTCTAGCGATGTTATTCCTCTCCCTGCATTATAATAATCAGTGTCTCCTGTCTACTCCTCCTCTCCCGGGCAGCCTGCCCATCTCTCTCCCAGCCACTTCTCCCTCAACCCCGCGCTGCTGCAAGGCAGGATGGGAGCGATGATGTCACCGGCGGTGGGCGGCGGGGGGTTCCGACCCTTCTTCAGTCCCTCCCCGGGACCCCCGGGGCACGGCGGCAGGGCCCCCCAGCAGTACGGCGTGACGAGGGGGGACACCACACACCTGCACCCACAGCATCGGCGCCTGCTGACCCAGAGAATGCAGCAGCAATCGGGGAGGTGAGGCGAGGCACGCCCGGCTAAGAAACACAGAAAGGGAAACCATAGAGAGGTCTGGGAAAGCATAGGGAAGCATTGTAAAGCACAGAGAGGTCTGGGAAAGCATAGGGAAGCATTGTAAAGCACAGAGAGGTCTGGTAAAGCACAGGGAAGCATTGTAAAGCACAGAGAGATCTGGTAAAGCATAGGGAAGCATTGTAAAGCACAGAGAGGTCTGGTAAAGCATAGAGAAGCATTGTAAAGCACAGAGAGGTCTGGTAAAGCATAGGGAAGCATTGTAAAGCACAGAGAGGTCTGGTAAAGCATAGGGAAGCATTGTAAAGCACAGAGAGGTCTGGTAAAGCATAGGGAAGCATTGTAAAGCACAGAGAGAGGTCTGGTAAAGCATAGGGAAGCATTGTAAAGCACAGAGAGGTCTGTTAAAGCACAGGGAAGCATTGTAAGGTGTGGTAAAGCACAGTCTGGAAGCACAGAGAGGTCTGGTAAAGTATAGGGAAACATTATAAAGCATATTTATAAAAACCTAGCTGTGTAAATTATGGTAAGGTTATGTATGACACAAGCCCATCACGAACCATAATGAACGTATCTACTCCCCTAATCCCGCCCCCTCCCCCCGGGTCCCAGGGGTCAGAACGGAGCCGGTGGGGACAGGCCACAGCGGCTCGGAGGGTCCCAGGACAGGCGACGAGACCCCTACAGCAATCTGATGACGCCGCGGGAGAAGGAGTGGGTGTCCCGCGTTCAGATGATGCAGCTGCAGAGCACGGACCCCTACCTGGACGACTACTACTACCAGGTACCGCCTTCCCGCGTTTCCGTTCCCACGCGCACATCGGTGATTTCAACCCCCTGCTTTCAAGGAAACCCCTCCTTTTTTCTTGACCCACTGGACCAGCCAGCCTCGCACACACTTTCTCGTTTTTGTTTTTCCAGAATTATTTTCAGAAGTTAGAGAAGCGACCCTCTCCGACGGACGGAGACGCTCACAAGAGAGAACACACGAAACTCATCACGCCCCAAGTGGCCAAACTGGAGCACGCGTACCGACCAGGTAATCGATAATCGATGGATTTTTTTTTTTTTTTTAAAAGCGCGCCAGGGTGTCGTTACTGGATTTTGGGTTTCTGTTCCTTTCTTCAAATCGGTTCCGATTTACGATTTTTACAAACGCACGGTCACGCCGCTGGCTTGCTGTTGGCAAAGCTGTGCGGGTTTTTTTGATCTCCAGCTGTGGGCAAAAGTTGTGAGTCGCCTGCTGTTTTTAGGATGGAGACGCAGTAGAAAATAGCTGAGGCTGATTTTCAGATGTTTCGCTTTTCAAGTCTTCAGTCAGTCGAACAAGAACCGGCTTTTGTAAAGGAGACTAAACTAACCCTGATCTATTCTCATATTATCTCTCTCTTTCTCTCTTTCTGTCTATCTCTGTGTCTCTCTCCCTCCCTCCCTCTCTTTCTGTTGCTCTGTCTCTGTCTCCTCCTTTCTCTCCCTCCCTCTCTGTCTGTGTGTCTTGTTCTGTGTGTGTGTCTCGCTTGCTCTCTGTCTCCTTTCTCTCGCTCCTCGCTCTCTCTTGCTCTGTCTGTCTGTGTCTCTCCTCGATTCTCTCTCGCTCCTCCCTCGCTCCTCCCTCGCTCTCTTGCTCTGTCTGTCTCTTTCCTCCTCTCTCTCTCTCATCTGCTTTGTGTCTCTCTCTGTGTCTCTCTCTCTCTCTCCAGTGCAGTTCGCAGGGTCGCTCGGAAAGCTCACCGTCTCCAGCGTCAATAACCCGCGCAAGATGATTGACACTGTGGTCATGACGACGCGTTCCGACGACGAGGTAAGCGCTGTGATGTCGTGGGTCATCGACTCGATCGGAGCTCTCCCCAGGAGAGGCTCAGGGTTCAACAGCTGAAATTACTCTGATTTTAACCAGAAGCAATCAAGCAGACGAAACACGTCTGGCTTTATTTTAAATTAGCTGAAGTCTGTGTATTCTGAGATCCCCAGTGGGGAGGGACAGAAATTTTAGTTTGAGACATCTTTGTAAACATTTCCAAAAATCCTTGATGAATGTAGTGGTGCTGTTTTATTTTTTTACCTTGTAACGTTGTTGTTTTGTTTTTTTTTAAACTCGTTCCTGAAAATATATATTAATTTTTTTGATTAACAAACGGCGAAGACTTTTCTGTTGCTGTGTTTAAAAGCACTGGCTCGTCGCGTTGATTCTCGGGCGTCGTGAGTATTTATGTATTTTTTTTTAACTTGAATCGATTTTGCGCTTTCTTTTCAGGAAAAGAAAGAGAAACAAGTCTGGAACAAACGCAGACAGATTCTGTACACTGTGGAGAAGGTAGGCTGTGTGTGTGTGTGTGTGTGTGCTTGATCAGCCCCCCGTGTGTCCAGGTAACAAGCTCAGGTGTGTCTGATTATTAAACTCCTAGTGAAAGCAGGACTGGATCACACTGCTGTGCAGCGGGAGTCTGATTATTAAACTCCTAGTGAAAGCAGGACTGGATCACACCGCTGTGCAGCGGGAGTCTGATTATTAAACTCCTAGTGAAAGCAGGACTGGATCACACTGCTGTGCAGCGGGAGTCTGATTATTAAACTCCTAGTGAAAGCAGGACTGGATCACACCGCTGTGCAGCGGGAGTCTGATTATTAAACTCCTAGTGAAAGCAGGACTGGATCACACTGCTGTGCAGCGGGAGTCTGATTATTAAACTCCTAGTGAAAGCAGGACTGGATCACACCGCTGTGCAGCGGGAGTCTGATTATTAAACTCCTAGTGAAAGCAGGACTGGATCACACCGCTGTGCAGCGGGAGTCTGATTATTAAACTCCTAGTGAAAGCAGGACTGGATCACACTGCTGTGCAGCGGGAGTCTGATTATTAAACTCCTAGTGAAAGCAGGACTGGATCACACTGCTGTGCAGCGGGAGTCTGTATTAAAATCCTAGTGAAAGCAGGACTGGATCACACTGCTGTGCAGCGGGAGTCTGATTATTAAACTCCTAGTGAAAGCAGGACTGGATCACACTGCTGTGCAGCGGGAGTCTGATTATTAAACTCCTAGTGAAGGCAGGACTGGATCACACTGCTGTGCAGCGGGAGTCTGATTCCCATCTCTGTTGTTGTTACTATGCTAATTGTCTCTTCTCTCTCTCTCTCTCTCTCTCAGACGTACAGCCTCCTGCTTGATGTTCAAGACTTTGAGAGGAAGTACCTCCAGACTCCAGAGGAGGAGAGGGGGGCGTTGCTGGAGGAGCGCCGCTCCAAACTGGGGGAGATGTTTGAGAATCTGCGAGGGAAGCAGACCGACGCCAACAGCCACAGGCGAGTCTAGGGGGAGCGGCCGGGCTGTGTGGGGGTTTTTTACCAACACAGGTGCTTTGATCCAAAGCGAATTCTAGAGACCAGGTGGGGGGGGGGGGGGGGGGGGGACTCTGCATCATCAACAACTGCTGCTGCTGCTGCAGAGTCTCTTCCAATAGGACCTCGTTTGTTTGGCGTGAACTCTGCATCATCAACAAGTGCTGCTGCTGGGTCTCTCACACACACACAGTCAGGGGCTGCTGCAGAGTCTCTTCCAATAGGACCTCGTTTGTTTGGCGTCTCGTCCGAAGGACGGAGCACAAGGAGGTTCAGTGACTCGCTCAGGGTCTCTCACACACCCACAGTGAGTCAGGGGCTGCTGCAGAGTCTCTTCCAATAGGACCTAGTTTGTTTGGCGTCTCGTCCGAAGGAGGGAGCACAAGGAGGTTCAGTGACTTGCTCAGGGTCTCTCACACACACACAGTGAGTCAGGGGCTGCTGCAGAGTCTCTTCCAATAGGACCTCGTTTGTTTGGCGTCTCGGGGGAAGGACGGAGCACAAGGAGGTTCCGAAGGTGAGCACAAGGAGGCTCAGTGACTTGCTCAGGGTCTCTCACACACACACAGTGAGTCAGGGGCTGCTGCAGAGTCTCTTCCAATAGGACCTCGTTTGTTTGGCGTCTCGTCCGAAGGACGGAGCACAAGGAGGTTCAGTGACTCGCTCAGGGTCTCTCACACACACACAGTGAGGCAGGGGTTCAATGCGCAATTTAACGCTGTTTAAGTTTTGACTCTGGCTGACAGTCTCTCTCGCTTTGTTTTCTCTGCCCAGATTCTCGGACGATCACTTCCTTCAGATCATGCGAGTCCGGAAAGGGAAGCACCTGGTTTCCAGGCTCCTCCCCTTCCTGTGCATGGAGCACGCTGTGGCGGTCGTCATGGCGACGGCCCGCAACCTGCCCTACATCGCCAAGAAAGACGCGCATGACGAGGTGAGAGCGACGGGAAACAACGTCTCCCATTAGTGTTCTCTGTAATTCCAGCCCAGTCCAGTGATATTAAACTGCAGTTACAATGTAATTCCAGTCCAGTCCAGTGATATTAAACTGCAGTTACAATGTAATTCCAGCCCAGTCCAGTGATATTAAACTGCAGTTACAATGTAATTCCAGTCCAGTGATATTAAACTGCAGTTACAATGTAATTCCAGTCCAGTCCAGTGATATTAAACTGCAGTTACAATGTAATTCCAGCCCAGTCCAGTGATATTAAACTGCAGTTACAATGTAATTCCAGCCCAGTCCAGTGATATTAAACTGCAGTTACAATGTAATTCCAGTCCAGTCCAGTGATATTAAACTGCAGTTACAATGTAATTCCAGCCCAGTCCAGTGATATTAAACTGCAGTTACAATGTAATTTCCAGTCCAGTGATATTAAACTGCAGTTACAATGTAATTCCAGTCCAGTCCAGTGATATTAAACTGCAGTTACAATGTAATTCCAGTCCAGTCCAGTGATATTAAACTGCAGTTACAATGTAATTCCAGCCCAGTCCAGTGATATTAAACTGCAGTTACAATGTAATTCCAGTCCAGTCCAGTGATATTAAACTGCAGTTACAATGTAATTCCAGTCCAGTCCAGTGATATTAAACTGCAGTTACAATGTAATTCCAGCCCAGTCCAGTGATATTAAACTGCAGTTACAATGTAATTCCAGCCCAGTCCAGTGATATTAAACTGCAGTTACAATGTAATTCCAGTCCAGTCCAGTGATATTAAACTGCAGTTACAATGTAATTCCAGTCCAGTCCAGTGATATTAAACTGCAGTTACAATGTAATTCCAGTCCAGTCCAGTGATATTAAACTGCAGTTACAATGTAATTCCAGCCCAGTCCAGTGATATTAAACTGCAGTTACAATGTAATTCCAGCCCAGTCCAGTGATATTAAACTGCAGTTACAATGTAATTCCAGTCCAGTCCAGTGATATTAAACTGCAGTTACAATGTAATTCCAGCCCAGTCCAGTGATATTAAACTGCAGTTACAATGTAATTCCAGCCCAGTCTAGTGATATTAAACTGCAGTTACAATGTAATTCCAGTCCAGTCCAGTGATATTAAACTGCAGTTACAATGTAATTCCAGTCCAGTCCAGTGATATTAAACTGCAGTTACAATGTAATTCCAGTCCAGTCCAGTGATATTAAACTGCAGTTACAATGTAATTCCAGTCCAGTCCAGTGATATTAAACTGCAGTTACAATGTAATTCCAGTCCAGTCCAGTGATATTAAACTGCAGTTACAATGTAGGAAACTGCATTCCAATCCAGTCTAGTGATATTAAACTGCAGTTACAATGTAATTCCAGTCCTAGTGATTTAAACTGGAGTTACAATGTAATCAGACTCCCGCTGATATTAAACAGCAGTTGTGATTCCAGTCCTGCTTTCACTAGGAGTTACAATAATCCAGTCCAGACTCCCGCTGCACAGTTACAATGTAATTCCAGTCCTGCTTTCATATTAAACTGGAGTTTTAATGTAATCCAGTCCACTCCAGTGATATTGCACAGCAATGTAATTCCAGTCCAGTCCTGATATTTTTCACTAGGAGTTTAATAATTAGACTCCCGCTGCACAGCAGTGTGATCCAGTTACCTGTAATTTCAGTCCTAGGAGTTTAATAACTGCAGTTACTGTAATTGCACAGCAGTGTGATCCAGTCCTGCTTTCACTAGGAGTTTAATAATCAGACTCCCGCTGCACAGCTAGTGTGATCCAGTCCTGCTTTCACTAGGAGTTTAATAATCAGACTCCCGCTGCACAGCAGTGTGATCCAGTCCTGCTTTCACTAGGAGTTTAATAATCAGACTCCCGCTGCACAGCGGTGTGATCCAGTCCTGCTTTCACTAGGAGTTTAATAATCAGACTCCCGCTGCACAGCAGTGTGATCCAGTCCTGCTTTCACTAGGAGTTTAATAATCAGACTCCCGCTGCACAGCAGTGTGATCCAGTCCTGCTTTCACTAGGAGTTTAATAATCAGACTCCCGCTGCACAGCGGTGTGATCCAGTCCTGCTTTCACTAGGAGTTTAATAATAAGACACACCTGAGCTTGTTCCTCACACACACACACACACACACACACACACACACACTAACACACACACACACACACACACACACACACACACACACACACACACACGGGCACTCTGTAGCTGATCTGATCTGTGCTGCTGTTGTTTCTGTTCCAGGTGCTGCCCTGGCTGATAGAGCCCTTCTCTATAGTCATCCAGCACTTGACCAGCGGTCCGCTGACTGACTTGTTACAAGATCTCACTGGCCTACCGGGGGGGCCCTCCGAGCTGAACAGCTATACCGGGAACCAGCAGCAAGCCCAGTCGCACACCAGTACAGGGCAACTGGGCAAAGTGCTGCTCAGCAAGGTGAGAGAGAGAGAAGGGAACACCTTAGAGACACTGCCAATAATGAGAACAAGGGAACATTATTCAGCAGCTTTCACTGGACTCTATGAAGCTGAGGGAGTTCATTCTATATAGAGGGGGTGCAATTCAATATGTTAACAAGGGAACATTATTCAGCAGCTTTCACTGGACTCTATGAAGCTGAGGGAGTTCATTCTATATAGAGGGGGTGCAATTCAATATGTTAACAAGGGAACATTATTCAGCAGCTTTCACTGGACTCTATGAAGCTGAGGGAGTTCATTCTATATAGAGGGGGTGCAATTCAATATGTTAACAAGGGAACATTATTCAGCAGCTTTCACTGGACTCTATGAAGCTGAGGGAGTTCATTCTATATAGAGGGGGTGCAATTCAATATGTTAACAAGGGAACATTATTCAGCAGCTTTCACTGGACTCTATGAAGCTGAGGGAGTTCATTCTATATAGAGGGGGTGCAATTCAATATGTTAACAAGGGAACATTATTCAGCAGCTTTCACTGGACTCTATGAAGCTGAGGGAGTTCATTCTATATAGAGGGGGTGCAATTCAATATGTTAACAAGGGAACATTATTCAGCAGCTTTCACTGGACTCTATGAAGCTGAGGGAGTTCATTCTATATAGAGGGGGTGCAATTCAATATGTTAACAAGGGAACATTATTCAGCAGCTTTCACTGGACTCTATGAAGCTGAGGGAGTTCATTCTATATAGAGGGGGTGCAATTCAATATGTTAACAAGGGAACATTATTCAGCAGCTTTCACTGGACTCTATGAAGCTGAGGGAGTTCATTCTATATAGAGGGGGTGCAATTCAATATGTTAACAAGGGAACATTATTCAGCAGCTTTCACTGGACTCTATGAAGCTGAGGGAGTTCATTCTATATAGAG
Organism: Polyodon spathula; assembly: GCF_017654505.1. Taxonomy (NCBI): domain Eukaryota; kingdom Metazoa; phylum Chordata; class Actinopteri; order Acipenseriformes; family Polyodontidae; genus Polyodon; species Polyodon spathula. Next base: position 569,897 of record NC_054587.1, read on the forward strand.
GGGGTGCAATTCAATATGTTAACAAGGGAACATTATTCAGCAGCTTTCACTGGACTCTATGAAGCTGAGGGAGTTCATTCTATATAGAGGGGGTGCAATTCAATATGATAACAAGGGAACATTATTCAGCAGCTTTCACTGGACTCTATGAAGCTGAGGGAGTTCATTCTATATAGAGGGGGTGCAATTCAATATGTTAACAAGGGAACATTATTCAGCAGCTTTCACTGGACTCTATGAAGCTGAGGGAGTTCATTCTATATAGAGGGGGTGCAATTCAATATGTTAACAAGGGAACATTATTCAGCAGCTTTCACTGGACTCTATGAAGCTGAGGGAGTTCATTCTATATAGAGGGGGTGCAATTCAATATGATAACAAGGGAACATTATTCAGCAGCTTTCACTGGACTCTATGAAGCTGAGGGAGTTCATTCTATATAGAGGGGGTGCAATTCAATATGATAACAAGGGAACATTATTCAGCAGCTTTCACTGGACTCTATGAAGCTGAGGGAGTTCATTCTATATAGAGGGGGTGCAATTCAATATGTTAACAAGGGAACATTATTCAGCAGCTTTCACTGGACTCTATGAAGCTGAGGGAGTTCATTCTATATAGAGGGGGTGCAATTCAATATGTTAACAAGGGAACATTATTCAGCAGCTTTCACTGGACTCTATGAAGCTGAGGGAGTTCATTCTATATAGAGGGGGTGCAATTCAATATGTTAACAAGGGAACATTATTCAGCAGCTTTCACTGGACTCTATGAAGCTGAGGGAGTTCATTCTATATAGAGGGGGTGCAATTCAATATGTTAACAAGGAAACATTATTCAGCAGCTTTCACTGGACTCTATGAAGCTGAGGGAGTTCATTCTATATAGAGGGGGTGCAATTCAATATGTTAACAAGGGAACATTATTCAGCAGCTTTCACTGGACTCTATGAAGCTGAGGGAGTTCATTCTATATAGAGGGGGGTGCAATTCAATATGTTAACAAGGGAACATTATTCAGCAGCTTTCACTGGACTCTATGAAGCTGAGGGAGTTCATTCTATATAGAGGGGGTGCAATTCAATATGTTAACAAGGGAACATTATTCAGCAGCTTTCACTGGACTCTATGAAGCTGAGGGAGTTCATTCTATATAGAGGGGGTGCAATTCAATATGTTAACAAGGGAACATTATTCAGCAGCTTTCACTGGACTCTATGAAGCTGAGGGAGTTCATTCTATATAGAGGGGGTGCAATTCAATATGTTAACAAGGGAACATTATTCAGCAGCTTTCACTGGACTCTATGAAGCTGAGGGAGTTCATTCTATATAGAGGGGGTGCAATTCAATATGTTAACAAGGGAACATTATTAATTCCAGCCCAATCCAGCAGCTTTCACTGGACTCTATGAAGCTGAGGGAGTCTAGTGATATTAAACTGCTGTTCTCTCTCTCTCTCTCTCTCTCTCTCCCCCTCAGTTTGGCGTCACCCTACTCTATCTGATTCTCAGTCAAGGAGAGAGGCTCATGAGCGGCGACTCAAACTCGGAGCTCGCCGAGAACAACAGATGGTGAGCAGAAGAAAACGCCCCTGTTCTAGAATGTTCTAGACTGTTAAATAAATAATAATTCTGTTCTAATTGTTAAATAATTCTGTTCTAAGTTTACTTTCTCGGCTGGCATTTCTGCCGTCTTTTACTCTTCTGTCTGTGCTAGACTTGAAGTCCTGTTACAATGGAATTCCATATAGTCAAGGGGATATAAAACCCTAGGGACCCCCCCCCCCCCCCCCCCCCCCAGTGCCCGTATTAAACTGCAGTTACAATTTCATTCCAAGCGAGCTGTTAATTATTGAACTAAACCCTTAATTGAACTGCTCAATTATCTTAATTAGGCAGTTTATTTTTTAAAATTGTTTTCGGCTCTTGCACAGTTCCAGATTTCAAGTTGTCTGTAACGTTTTTATCAGTAGCCCGAACTCTGCAACTGGTTTCAGAGCTGAAAACCGTTTTCGAAAGGTCTAATTTAAGTTAATTGATCAGTTCCGTTAACCCTTAGCGGTCCAATTTATTCTCGCAAGCGCTGTTTAAAATATTTTCAGAGTAAAACAGGTTTAAAAGGCGCTGAATCGCAAAAGGACACTCAGTACTCTAATCTCAGTCCAGTCTAGTGATATTAAACTGCAGTTACAATGTAATTCCTCTCCTGTCACTCGATATTAAACTCAGTTACAATGTAATTCCAGAGTCCGTTATTTTATTGCTGTAACATCTTACAAAGTAATTCCAGCCCAGTCCAGTGATATTAAACTGCAGTTACAATGCGGAAGCAGTCCTCTCCCTTGATTTGTGTCTGTGTTATCTCTGTGGTGGATGGAGCTATTTCCTGAGTGAAGATTTTTAGAGATTTGTCGCTGTCTCGTTTTTTGTTGAATGCGATTTTATTTTTGGTGCGTCTCTCTCCAGGACGGACCTGGTGTTCGGAGTGACTCTGGAGCTGCTGAAGACCCCGACGGCCTCTCTGGCTCAGCCAGCCTTCACCCCCCCTGCCCTGCTGTCCTTCTTCTCTCGCTATGTGGACCGACAGAAACTGAACCTGCTTCAGGATTAAGCTGCAGTTGAATGTAATTCCAGTCCAGTCCAGTGATATTAAACTGCAGTTACAATGTAATTCCAGCCCAGTCCAGTGATATTAAACTGCAGTTACAATGTAATTCCAGTCCAGTCCAGTGATATTAAACTGCAGTTACAATGTAATTCCAGTCCAGTCCAGTGATATTAAACTGCAGTTACAATGTAATTCCAGTCCAGTCCAGTGATATTAAACTGCAGTTACAATGTAATTCCAGTCCAGTCCAGTGATATTAAACTGCAGTTACAATGTAATTCCAGTCCAGTCCAGTGATATTAAACTGCAGTTACAATGTAATTCCAGCCCAGTCCAGTGATATTAAACTGCAGTTACAATGTAATTCCAGCCCAGTCCAGTGATATTAAACTGCAGTTACAATGTAATTCCAGCCCAGTCCAGTGATATTAAACTGCAGTTACAATGTAATTCCAGCCCAGTCTAGTGATATTAAACTGCAGTTACAATGTAATTCCAGTCCAGTCCAGTGATATTAAACTGCAGTTACAATGTAATTCCAGTCCAGTCCAGTGATATTAAACTGCAGTTACAATGTAATTCCAGTCCAGTCCAGTGATATTAAACTGCAGTTACAATGTAATTCCAGTCCAGTCCAGTGATATTAAACTGCAGTTACAATGTAATTCCAGCCCAGTCTAGTGATATTAAACTGCAGTTACAATGTAATTCCAGCCCAGTCTAGTGATATTAAACTGCAGTTACAATGTAATTCCAGTCCAGTCCAGTGATATTAAACTGCAGTTACAATGTAATTCCAGTCCAGTCCAGTGATATTAAACTGCAGTTACAATGTAATTCCAGTCCAGTCCAGTGATATTAAACTGCAGTTACAATGTAATTCCAGCCCAGTCCAGTGATATTAAACTGCAGTTACAATGTAATTCCAGCCCAGTCCAGTGATATTAAACTGCAGTTACAATGTAATTCCAGTCCAGTCCAGTGATATTAAACTGCAGTTACAATGTAATTCCAGCCCAGTCCAGTGATATTAAACTGCAGTTACAATGTAATTCCAGCCCAGTCCAGTGATATTAAACTGCAGTTACAATGTAATTCCAGCCCAGTCCAGTGATATAAACTGCAACAATGTAATTCCAGTCCAGTACAGTGATATTAAACTGCAGTTACAATGTAATTCCAGCCCAGTCCAGTGATATTAAACTGCGGTTACAGGAGGGAGGGAGGGGTGGATGGATGGATGGAGGGATGGGTGTCACTGACAGGCTGGTTTTGTGTTTTTCAGATTGTCTCCCAAGCCAAGGTAGAAGTCGCTACGAGGTGAACTTGGAACAATTCTCGAGACCCGAGTGTCTGTCTGTCTGTTTGTCTGTTTGCACACAAAACAAGAAACGTTTGCCGCTACACATCCATGAAACGAAATGAAACGAACAATGGTCTTTTTCAGGGCTTCTCAAACCCGGTCCTGGGCGACCCCTGCTGTGGCTGCTGGTTTTCATTCCAACCCAGCCCTCAATTACTGAACCAGACCCTTCACTGAACAGATCGTGTGCTTAATTAGACCTCGTTACTTGTTTTCAGCTCTTAAACAGTTTGGTTTTAAGTTACTTATCAAATGTTACAGGTAACTAGAAATGTGAGTCTCTTAGTGTTGAGCAAACAGACTTTTTGGGGTGGAGCCCTCTGCAGAAATCGGGGGCTGAAGGTCAGGTGAGGGTTGCTGGTAATTTACCGGCAGCTTTTGGTGGCGGGGGGTCAGACTCTGCGGAGAGAACAGCGATCCGCACGAACCCCCAAACGGTTCATTCTTCCCTCGACCCACCCCGAAGGGTGAAGGAGCCCGGTTTTTAGACTCCCTCGCCCCGGTCTGTGTGGAGAGGCTGCGCCCGGACAGTCGCATCATCTGGTCATGTGACTCCAGACTCTGACAACTCTGTGTGTGCGGTGCCTCGAACGTTTCTTGTTGAATTGTTTGTGTGTGTCAGCCTGTGTTTGTGCGAGTGTCTGTGTGTTTGCTTGTGCGAGTCAGTCTGTGTGTTTGTGTGAGTGTGTGTTTGCTTGTGTGAGTCAGTCTGTGTGTTTGTGTGAGTGTGTTTGCTTGTGTGAGTCAGTCTGTGTGTTTGTGTGAGTGTGTGTTTGCTTGTGCGAGTCAGTCTGTGTGTTTGTGTGAGTGTGTGTTTGCTTGTGCGAGTCAGTCTGTGTGTTTGTGTGAGTGTGTGTTTGCTTGTGTGTGTTTGTGTGAGTGTGTGTTTGCTTGTGTGAGTCGGTCTGTGTGTTTATGTGAGTGTGTCTGTTTGCTTGTGTGTGTTTGTGAATGAAAGAGATCGTTGCTGCTAACATTTCAATGTACAGAGTTTTTGTTTGGTGCTCTGAATATTTTTTTCTTGGAGGTTAGGGGTTGAGTTTTGTAAAAAAATGAATTATGAAACGAAACGTTTGGACACGTCGTTTTATTAAAATTCAGCGACTGTTTTGGAACAGGCTGGCTTTTTTTTTTGGGGGGGGGAGGAATGAACAAACTACAATTTGTACTTTATAAAAAATAAAAAATGTAAGGGGTGGAGATAATTTCATTTTTCTATTTATTTTTTTTTTTTATTTAAAGAACGCTGTACACTTTAGAAAATAAAATTAAACTTTTTTTTTTTTTCCCCCCCACTGGTAGCCCAGCGTGTATCAAAGCCCATTTTGTATCAACTTTTTCCCCCCAAAAAAAAAAATCATTTTTCAGTTCAAAAAAAAGAACTTCCAAATTTATACTTTAATGTTTTTCTTTTTTTCAGTTTTTTTTGTGTTGTTTTGTGAAAAAACTGATTCTTCCAACACCTTGGTGACTCCCAGCGTGTATCAAAAAATTTTAAAAAAAAAAGGAAAAAAAATCATTTTTCGTTTTTTTATATACTTGGTCAAGATTTCTTTTTTTCAGTTTTTTTGTGTTGTTTTTGACTCTCTTAATTTCTTCCAACACCTTGGTGACTCATCGGAATGTGTTCAAGCGATCTTCCAGCAGCAGGTCACCTCGCTATAAAAAAGATATTGCTGCTCTAGAAAGAGTGCAAAGAAGAGCGACCAGAATTATCCCGGGTTTAAAAGGCATGTCATATGCAGACAGGCTAAAAGAATTGAATCTGTTCAGTGTTGAACAAAGAAGACGAAGCGGCGATCTGATTCAAGGATTCAGAATTCTAAAAGGTATTGACAATGTCGACCCAAGGGACTTTTTCAGCCTGAAACAAGGACCGGGGGTCACAAATTAGACAAAGGGGCATTCAGAACAGAAAATAGGGGGCACTTTTTTACACAGAGAATTGTGAGGGTCTGGAATCAACTCCCCAGTAATGTTGTTGAAGCCGACACCCTGGGATCCTTCAAGAAGCTGCTTGATGAGATTCTGGGATCAATAAGCTACTGACAACCAAACAAGCAAGATGGGCCGAATGGCCTCCTCTTGTTTATAAACTTTCTTATGTTCTTATGTTCAACACCGCGACTTCAACCGCTGTGCGCAGGTCAATTAAATTGACTTTGCAGTGAAAGATTTCAGCGTTCACTGCATCGTGACTCTGCATAATAACACCATGTTGATGTTCAAGCAGTCGTGGATCTGCTATTGAACTGCTCTGCAAACGCACAGTCGTTGGAGATGCGGAGCGTTTTGATTTGTTATTTTTTTTCACGGAACATGCATTGTATTGCACGGAAACAGATAAGTTTCATTATTTAGGATTATCTGTTCAAAATTACACCAGTGGAAGATTACAGACCTGCACAGTAATGAGAGCGAGCGAGAGTGCGCGTGTCTCTGAACAAATTCGCCAACCTGATCGTTTATTAATAATCAGATTTCTAATAATACGGTCGGGTTTTTTTTTTTTGCGTACAATAAAAAAATCATGGTGTATATAAACTAGACTTATTTGACTTTAATCTCGTGCTTTGGTGTTTTCAGTGCATGGGGACTCTAGAAGTCTTTCTCGGCGTCTTCAGTGGAAATTCAGACTTCTAGTGGAAACGTTTGCCATTGAATTCACACTGAAGACACTGAGAGAGACTTCTAGTGGAAACGTTTGCCATTGAATTCACACTGAAGACACTGAGAGAGACTTCTAGTGGAAACGTTTGCCACTGAATTCACACTGAAGACACTGAGAGAGACTTCTAGTGGAAACGTTTGCCATTGAATTCACACTGAAGACACTGAGAGAGACTTCTAGTGGAAACGTTTGCCACTGAATTCACACTGAAGACACTGAGAGAGACTTCTAGTGGAAACGTTTGCCACTGAATTCACACTGAAGACACTGAGAGACTCTTCTAGTGGAAACGTTTGCCACTGAATTCACACTGAAGACACTGAGAGAGACTTCTAGTGGAAACGTTTGCCACTGAATTCACACTGAAGACACTGATCTGAGGCCAAAACATTTCTCGTCGAAGTTTCTTCTAATATTTCTCAATGAAAACGAGGGATTCACTGCATGATCTAGCCACGTATCTTATTTTTTGTTTCATGCTAACAATAAAGAAACCGACTCAAATCAGAAAACCACAGGAGGCTGTCTTGTTAGTATCACTGCTTTTTTATTAGGGGTTGAGAAGAAATTCTGCACAGGAACGAACAAACTTCAGGAGGAGAGGACAGGAGGGGAGGGAATCGGGAGAGACGCGAGACTCCTTTACAAATAAAACCAGCATGGAAAAAAAAAAAAGAAAGGAAAAGTCTGTCACTGATTTTTCAGTCTTCATTTCATGATTTTTTTTTTCTTCTGTTTTTATTTATGAAAAGTATTTTAAAAGTACGCTTCAGAAGTCAAATACAAACAAAATAACAGAAATAATTTTTTCAACTTAATGAAGCAAAGTGCTACACAGTGAAAGTTAAAAAAAAAAGACTTACATTCATTTTTATTCTAATTGCTTTACGCTGACCGCGAGTTCAGGAGCTGCTTCTCAATTCTAGCTGCGCTGCTGTAGTTATTGTGAATCGGTACAGCCCTCGCTATAGGACTACAGCTCCCAGCATGCCTCTGCACCCGCGGCAATGGCGAGGGATGCTGGGAGCTGTAGTTCTAGCTGCACTGCCATAGACGTGTAATACAGGCTGGTTCAGTCAGTGTCCTTACAGCAGTAAATCCCAGCTCCAGCCTGTCACCACTTTTTCGTGGCAATACACTAGCTGTGCACTAGATGGCGCTGTGGCTAACATCAAAGACACCTGAGCTAGCCTGCGTTACACTCATCTGTGGCGATTCAAAAAATTTGAAGTTAAATTTCTTAATTTTTTTTTTATTTTACTGTAGCACAGAACTTTAAAAATTATTAAACTACACAAACAGAACCCAAAAAAATATTAATAACGTCGTTAAACGTAATTCATCAATCTTCAAATCGAAACTTCGGATTTCATAAAATTATAATTAAATTAGCTACAGAATGATATAACCATCGCCCTTTACCTTAAAAACACAGAAAAACACACACACACACACACGCACGTTAGATTTCACAGTTTCTGCCGTTCGTTCCTTCACTGTGATTTTTGAAATGTGATAATATGATATCTTGCTCAGGGTCTCTCACACACACACAGTGAGTCAGGGGCTGCTGCAGAGTCTCTTCCAATAGGACCTCGTTTGTTTGGCGTCTCGTCCGAAGGACGGAGCACAAGGAGGTTCAGTGACTCGCTCAGGGTCTCTCACACACACACAGTGAGTCAGGGGCTGCTGCAGAGTCTCTTCCAATAGGACCTCGTTTGTTTGGCGTCTCGTCCGAAGGACGGAGCACAAGGAGGTTCAGTGACTCGCTCAGGGTCTCTCACACACACACAGTGAGTCAGGGGCTGCTGCAGAGTCTCTTCCAATAGGACGCTCTCCCGACAGGCTCTCAGAACCCAGCGTCCGTCTCCCGGCAGCCGTCCTTCCCTCACCTTTGCAATCGAGCGCCACTCCTCAACGGCGCCCTGCTTTAAAACCGATAGCGAATCTTCTTCGCGCCGAGATATTTTCTACTGCCGTCCACACACACACACTCTCTCTCTCTCTCAAACACAGCACTTTTAAAAATTATTATTGGATTTATTTATTTCGATTTTAAGGAAGGGGGCATGCTTTCTCAAAACCTGCTCCTTCATTCGCGCTGGAAATGCCAGAATTCCCAAAAGCAATCAAACCAGCCTTGAAATTCTTCCAATAGGGTTTCGCGTAAAAACCGGTTTCACGCCTTTTTTATTTTTTTTAATCCTCCTGTTCCTTTTCAGTTCATTTTTTAAGAAAGGGAAGGCACGGATGCTTTTATTTCAATAACAAAACATTGCATTTAAACAGATCTACGATGCGTTAACGAAACTAATCCGCGAATGGGGAGATCGCTTTTATTAGCACCAGTCGAAATATCACTGGTCCTCCCCTTTAAAAGCAGCGCTGACCATCTCTAAAATCCATTCTCTTGCCTCTTATTGGTGCTACAAACATTATGACTTTGCACATTTAAAAGGGAGGGGTCAGTGATGTTAATAAAGCTAATAAGAGGTGAGAGAATGGATTTTAAAGATGGTCAGCGCTCCTGTAAAGGGAGGGGCCAGTGATCCTGTTAATAAAGCTAATAAGAGGTGAGAGAATGGATTTTAAAGATGGTCAGCGCTCCTGTAAAGGGAGGGGTCAGTGATCCTGTTAATAAAGCTAATAAGAGGTGAGAGAATGGATTTTAAAGATGGTCAGCGCTCCTGTAAAGGGAGGGGCCAGTGATCCTGTTAATAAAGCTAATAAGAGGTGAGAGAATGGATTTTAAAGATGGTCAGCGCTCCTGTAAAGGGAGGGGCCAGTGATCCTGTTAATAAAGCTAATAAGAGGTGAGAGAATGGATTTTAAAGATGGTCAGCGCTCCTGTAAAGGGAGGGGCCAGTGATCCTGTTAATAAAGCTAATAAGAGGTGAGAGAATGGATTTTAAAGATGGTCAGCGCTCCTGTAAAGGGAGGGGCCAGTGATCCTGTTAATAAAGCTAATAAGAGGTGAGAGAATGGATTATCTTATAAAACCACTCCACAGTCAAAGCACAGAAAGGTCTGGTAAAGCATATGGAAGCATTGTAAAGCACAGAGAGGTCTGGTAAAGCATAGGGAAGCATTGTAAAGCACAGAGAGGTCTGGTAAAGCATAGGGAAGCATTGTAAAGCACAGAGAGGTCTGGTAAAGCATAGGGAAGCATTGTAAAGCACAGAGAGGTCTGGTAAAGCACAGGGAAGCATTGTAAAGCACAGAGAGGTCTGGTAAAGCATAGGGAAGCATTGTAAAGCACAGAAAGGTCTGGTAAAGCATAGGGAAGCATTGTAAAGCACAGAGAGGTCTGGTAAAGCATAGGGAAGCATTGATTTAGGTCTTTTCTGAAAAATATATATTATATATATATATAGCATATAATATATATATATATATATATATACATATAGTATTATACTCACATTTAATAGTAACGTCTTTATTGGGTTATTACATAATTAATGTATACAGATCGTAAATGTCTTACAGTTATTTTAGTCAATTTAATAAATTATATTTTATATATATATATATATATATATATATATATATATATATATATATATATATATATATATAGGGGATTATTAAACATCTTTTTATTTTAAATTCACTTTCTCTGCCAGTCTGTATTCCTAATGACTCAGATCACACTTCCTTCCTCTGTGTCATAATCCTCAATCTTCTTGCTTTCATCCAGAAACACATCAGCGAACATGTTAGATTTCAAACTCCATTTCATTAACCCTTTAATTTTAATTTCATTAACCCTCATTTTTTTACCTCGCATCGTTTCTCTTTAACTGTATCGATGGTAAACAGGGCTGTCACTCATTCTGGAAATACGATGCAGCCCTTCATCTGCTTTCAGGGGGCTCTGGATATGTGATAGGAAACTGAAGTCTAAAAATGATCCTTTCTTTCCCCCCCCCCCCCTCACCCAGTTTTGTTTGTGTGAAATTTCACTGCTCTGGTTACAAGAATACAGCGTCTATATGGAACTGACCTCAAATACAAGATTTTGGGAATATATATCTATATATATTTAAACAGGCATGGATTTACTCGGTAAGCGCTATGGAAACACACAGTAATTAAATATTTCCCTTTGATGTGTATTACCAGGGTTCTGACAGGGGTCTCCAGAGTTATCTGTAAAAGAAAACAGAGAAACATTACTCGCTCCCCTGACTGTGTGACTCGCCCCCCCCCCCCCCTGCACACCACGCGTCTGTGCCTTTACCAGGGGAGACCCTCTGGGGACTCGGCCGTGCCTTTACCAGGGGAGACCCTCTGGGACCCCCGCGCTCCCCTGACTGTGTGACTCACCACCCCCTGGAATCTCCAGAATTCAATTAACATTAGAGGCTAGTGACTGTTTAAATTTGCTTCAGAAAAAAAAAAAAAAAAGACTCACGGTTTGAGGTTCAAGGTGGAAGACTGCGATCGAGGGGGGAAAAAAAACACATTTCAGTCAAACAGACAATCCTCGACAACCCTTTCCCTTAAGGGTCTCTAGTTGCTGTGTATTTACATAGTAGAGGCTTCAGGCTTTTCAAGTTAAAAGGGCACATAATGACCCTTTTGTTTGAGTGTGTTGCGTGTTCCCATGCGTTGCTCAGCTCTTTAGGTAAGGTGTGTGTTTTAATTTTGTTCTTTACATTTTGACCACTTTTTAAAAAAAAAAACTTTTGAAATTGCATTCCCTGCACCAAGATGGCTTCCCATGTACCCGCATGGACCTCTCAGAACTACATTTCCCATCAGCCTCCTGCTCGCTGGTAAATGCATCTCAGTTACATGTGTGAGCAGGAGGGTGATGGGAAATGTAGTTCTGAGAAGCCATCTTCGGGCAGGGAATGTAATTTAAAAAGTTTTTTAAAAAAAGTGCTCAAAATGTAATAATAATAATAATAATATCTGTATGTATGCTGCTTATTAAGCTATTGTTTTTGTAAACCAGGCCCTCTGTCTCAATGGGTAAATCTCCTGGCTAATTTTTTATTTTTTGTTTTAATGCATGATGGTACGTTTTTCCCTGACTTGGGCGCCTTTCACGGCAGGGCTACATTTACCCTCGTTAAAAAGCCTGAGTTTGTCCTGAGCTGTCCTCTCACACACAAGAGTAAGAAAGCCCTCCTTACCCGGATGAGCACGAGTTTCTTCTTTATAATCCCGCAATCTTTAATTTTCTTCTCATCCTCAAGAACGGACCCTACAGAACAGACACACACAGGCTGCATGGTAAAGACGTTGTTTATAGGGTTATATCGTCTTTATATATTGTTTGACGCTGTGATATCACAAGCCTGGAAGCGCTTTCCCTTGACAAGGCGTGTTGACAGAGCAGGAGCGTGTGTGTGTGTGTGTGTGTGTGAGTGAGTGTGTGTGTGTGTGTCAGTGTCAGTGTGTGTGTGTGTGTGTCTGTGTGAGTGTGTGAGTGTGAGTTTGAGTGTGTGAGTGTCAGTGTGAGTGTGTGTGTCAGTGTGTCAGTGAGTGTGTGTGTGAGTGTGAGTGTGTCAGTGTGTCAGTGTGTGTGAGTGTGTCAGTGTGTGTGTGTTTCATTCTTACCATCGTAAACCAGCAGCAGTCTGTCCGGATTCTGCTTGACCAGTCTGCCGAGGTCTTCTTTGACGAGCCGCACTGTATCATCCGGTCTCATCTTTATGCTGAGGTACAATCCATTGAACAGCCGAATGGAAAAGGTATCATCCTGTTGATTTAATGAGTTTTTTTTTTTTTTTTCAATGCATCAAACCAATCCTTTTTGTATGTTAAAGGGATAAGCGGTTCTTTGCTGGTATAGTTCAGACCTGCATGGTAAAATGCATCTCCCTATACCGGCAGCAAAACCGAACGAAACCTGACACGTTAACACCTCGAACTGCATACCTGCGCTTTGCAGTTTTCAAATTAAAAAAATAATAAAAAAAATAATAAAAAAAAAAATAATAAAAAAAACAACTGAAAACAACATGATATTTTAAAAATCTAAAATCTTTTTTTTTATATCATTCTGTAGTTTCTTTATTATTATTATTATTATTATTATTATTATTATTACACTGTGTAACAATTTTTTTTTTTTTTTGTTCCTGGGTAGTAAGTGTTATTTCCTAATTGTTTATGCCTCAAAAGTATAGAAAATGGCTATTATTCCCCACAAACTTTGCTTTTGTGACCAGGACAGGGATATTTCAAAATATCACTGTTTCCAATGGGAAAACGGGCAAATGTGTGTCTTTTCGTTCACATAAAGTCAGAAAAAAACAACACATGAATCCAAATTAACATGTATTTATACTAAAGTAATACAAAAATGACTACAAAAGATTTAGAAGTGAGTAGTTTTTCGAGATTTACGATTATACTGTAAATTTACAAAAAACTACTCACTTCTAAATTGTGTTACATAGTGTCATTATTTTTCACCTCTGTCTATAAGCCAGTCAATGCATTCTGTATTAGCAGCGCTTCTGCTGCAAATTACCTGGTTTGAAGCCTCCATGCCTACAGTCTCGTTTGTTCGGGTTTCTCTCCTGTTTTCTGGATGTAAACTGTGACTGGGGAAAGTCTCTGGGTCTTTTATACAGAAGAGATGCGCTGACAGCGTGCAAAGTTCACTCCAATCTCTCTTGTTTCCCGTAAAGCGAGAGGTTATCAAGAAAGCAATAAAAAACCTGCACGATTGCAAATATACACATGGTGACGAGTTTACAAACGAAGCCGTTCGGCCCATCTTGCTCGTTTGGTTGTTAGTAGCTTATTGATCCCAGAATCTCATCAAGCAGCTTTTTGAAGGATCCCAGGGTGTCGGCTTCAACAACATTACTGGGGAGTTGATTCCAGACCCTCACGATTCTCTGTGTAAAAAAGTGCCTCCTATTTTCTGTTCTGAATGCCCCTTTGTCTAATCTCCATTTGTGACCCCTGGTCCTTGTTTCTTTTTTCAGGTCAAAAAAGTCCCTTGGGTCGACACTGTCAATACCTTTTAGAATTTTGAATGCTTGAATCAGGTCAGCGCGTAGTCTTCTTTGTTCAAGACTGAATAGATTCAATTCTTTTAGCCTGTCTGCATATGACATGCCTTTTAAGCCCGGAATAATTCTGGTCGCTCTTCTTTGCACTCTTTCTAGAGCAGCAATATCTTTTTTATAGCGAGGTGACCAGAACTGCACACAATATTCAAGATGAGGTCTTACTAGTGCATTGTACAGTTTTAACATTACTTCCCTTGATTTAAATTCAACACTTTTCACAATGTATCTGAGCATCTTGTTAGCCTTTTTTATAGCTTCCCCACATTGTCTAGATGAAGACATTTCTGAGTCAACAAAAACTCCTAGGTCTTTTTCATAGATTCCTTCTCCAATTTCAGTATCTCCCATATGATATTTATAATGTACATTTTTATTTCCTGCGTGCAGTACCTTACACTTTTCTCTATTAAATGTCATTTGCCATGTGTCTGCCCAGTTCTGAATCTTGTCTAGATCATTTTGAATGACCTTTGCTGCTGCAACAGTGTTTGCCACTCCTCCTACTTTTGTGTCGTCTGCAAATTTAACAAGTTTGCTTACTATACCAGAATCTAAATCATTAATGTAGATTAGGAATAGCAGAGGACCTAATACTGATCCCTGCGGTACACCACTGGTTACCACACTCCATTCTGAGGTTTTTCCTCTAATCAGTACTTTCTGTTTTCTACATGTTAACCACTCCCTAATCCATGTACATGTGTTTCCTTGAATCCCAACTGCGTTCAGTTTGATAATTAATCTTTTGTGCGGGACTTTGTCAAAAGCTTTCTGGAAATCTAAATAAACCATGTCATATGCTTTGCAATTATCCATTATCGATGTTGCATCCTCAAAAAAATCAAGCAAGTTAGTTAGACACGATCTCCCTTTCCTAAAACCATGTTGACTGTCTCCCAGGACCCTGTTACCATATAGGTAATTTTCCATTTTGTATCTTATTATAGTTTCCATAAGTTTGCATATAATAGAAGTCAGGCTTACTGGTCTGTAGTTACCTGGTTCAGTTTTGTTTCCCTTTTTGTGGATCGGTATTACGTTTGCAATTTTCCAGTCTGTCGGTACCACCCCTGTGTCAAGAGACTGCTGCATGATCTTGGTTAGCGGTTTGTAAATTACTTCTTTCATTTCTTTGAGTACTACTGGGAGGATCTCATCCGGCCCAGGGGATTTGTTTATTTTAAAAGCTCCAGGTCCCTTTAACACTTCTGCCTCAGTTATGCTAAAGTTATTTAAAACCGGATAGGAACTGGATGACATGTGGGGCATGTTGTCAGTATCTTCCTTTGTAAAAACTTGTGAAAAGTAATCATTTAATATATTTGCTATTTTTTTTTCTTCCTCTACGATTTTGCCATTTGTATCTCTTAGACATATAACCTCCTCTTTGAATGTTCTCTTGCTGTTGTAATATTGGAAAAACATTTTGGAATTGGTTTTAGCTCCCTTAGCCATGTTCATTTCTATTTCTCTCTTGGCCTTTCTAACTTCCTTTTTGACTTGCGTTTGCAGTTCTGTGTTCTCTTTCTGTGTGCTTTAATTTGAGATACTTGGTTTTGCAAGTTTGATTGGCCCCGGTGTATAGTTGACAAGCTCAGGTGAGTCTTCATTCAACTCAATAGAGAGGTGATTAATAATTATTTAAATTGATTTAAGGGACCATGCACGACAGAGTCAGTTAAACAATGCGCTATAGAGTTTATTATTATTATTATTATTATTTATTATTATTATTATTATTATTATTATTATTATCTCCATGTGAAGGTCACTGTGTCCTTTATTAGAAGATTAACTTAAAGCAAGGTCTTAATAATAACCTTTATTTTTATATAGCGCCTTTCATAGTGGACCACCGTCACAAAGCGCTTTACAAGAGTGTGGGCTGTGCGTCAGCTGCAGAGTCGCTTACAACAGCGTCTCACCCCAAAGACTCGCACAAGGAGGTTCAGTGACTCGCTCAGGGTCTCTCACACACACACAGTGAGTCAGGGGCTGCTGCAGAGTCTCTTCCAATAGGACCTCGTTTGTTTGGCGTCTCATCCGAAGGACGGAGCACAAGGAGGTTCAGTGACTCGCTCAGGGTCTCTCACACACACACAGTGAGTCAGGGGCTGCTGCAGAGTCTCTTCCAATAGGACCTCGTTTGTTTGGCGTCTCGTCCGAAGGACGGAGCACAAGGAGGTTCAGTGACTTGCTCGGGGTCACACAGTGAGTGAGTGGCTGAACTGGGATTTGAACTGGGGCCCTACTGGTTACAAAGCTGTTTCTTTATCCACACAGCCTCCTAGAATATCAGGGTCCATATATTCAACAGTGGCCAAAAGGTTTGCGCATCATCGCCCTGTAGAGAAAAAAAAAAAAATTTGCTTGAGATCGTTCCCAAACCTGGTCCAACTGCCCTCTTAATTACGGAACCAGACCCTTCACAGATCTAATAATTAGCTTGACAGGGCCTTTTTAATTGTTCTCGGCTCTAAAAAAAAAAAAGAAAAAAAGTTACAGATTTAATTATTGATAACGTTCTAGTTGAGTTGAACTGTTTAAGAGCTGAGAACAATTATATAGGTCCGATGAAGGGAATTTACCGGTTCGATAAAGGGTCTGGTTCGGTAATTAAGAGGGGCAGTACGGGTTAAAACCTAGACACAGTATTGAGATTTATTCAATGTGTCCTTTCACTTTCATTCCTGCTGTTTCCCAGTAAAGTTTATCGTTATATTGCTTTAGGAAACATCATTAACGAGGGTCAGATTCGTGCCTTTGTACAGCCTTTATCATAGCAGAGAGTGATAAGGCACAGAGAGTTCTGGTAAAGCATAGGGAAGCATTGTAAAGCACAGAGAGGTCTGGTAAAGCATAGGGAAACATTATAAAGCACAGAGAGGTCTGGTAAAGCATAGGGAAGCATTGTAAAGCACAGAGAGGTCTGGTAAAGCATAGGGAAGCATTGTAAAGCACAGAGAGGTCTGGTAAAGCACAGGGGAGCATTGTAAAGCACAGAGAGGTCTGGTAAAGCATAGGGAAGCATTGTGAAGCACAGAGAGGTCTGGTAAAGCATAGGGGAGCATTGTAAAGCACAGAGAGGTCTGGTAAAGCATAGGGAAGCATTGTAAAGCACAGAGAGGTCTGGTAAAGCATAGGGAAGCATTGTAAAGCACAGAGAGGTCTGGTAAAGCATAGGGAAGCATTGTAAAGCACAGAGAGGTCTGGTAAAGCATAGGGAAGCATTGTAAAGCACAGAGAGGTCTGGTAAAGCATAGGGAAGCATTGTAAAGCACAGAGAGGTCTGGTAAAGCACAGGGAAGCATTGTAAAGCACAGAGAGGTCTGGTAAAGCATAGGGAAGCATTGTAAAGCACAGAGAGGTGTGCCATCGATAAAGTCTTTACTCTCAGCAGAATTACAATCGTGAAATGGGAGAGCAGATAGTATGCTTTTCACAATGTGTGTGTTTGGGGGGGGGGGGGGGGGGGGGTTCTTTTTCGGGCACCCCCAGGGTCGTAACCGGTAACGTGCGATTTCTCCACTATAAAGTTATGACCTGGTCCTGGTCCAGATTATATGTGTGTGTGTGTGTGTGTGTGTGTGTGTGTGTGTTTTTAACTAATCAACAGGTTTGAACCTGTAAGCACGTTTTGAATAAATCTGCATTGTGTTATCGGAGTCTTGCAGGGCTGGTTTTTGACCACCAGAGGACGGTATACCTCTCGCTGAGCTCTCCCAGTTTGTATAATGTCTCTATCGACGACACCTTTAAGCTGGAGCTGTCCTTGTTGCTGTGCTGCGGATTTAAAGGAGGCTGACTGTATTGTGTAGTATTAGAGCGCCATCCGGTGGACAGAAGTGTTTATACTTATTTTATTACAGTGTGTCAATGGTCTGAATACATTTCACTGAGCTGCGCCCCCCGTCCCTCCCCCCCCCCCCCCCCCCCAGGAGAAGGGGGGGATTCCTCCAGTCCAGGGCAGGCTTGAGGCACGGAGACTGAACTGCACCCTCCCTCACCCCCCTAAGAGAAAGGGTGCTCCCTCCAGTCCAGGGCAGGCTTGAGGCACGGAGACTGAACTGCTCCCTCCCTCACCCCCCTAAGAGAAAGGGGGCTCCCTCCAGTCCAGGGAAGGCTTGAGGCACAGAGACTGAACTGCACCCTCCCTCACCCCCCTAAGAGAAAGGGGGCTCCCTCCAGTCCAGGGAAGGCTTGAGGCACAGAGACTGAACTGCACCCTCCCTCACCCCCCTAAGAGAAAGGGGGCTCCCTCCAGTCCAGGGAAGGCTTGAGGCACAGAGACTGAACTGCACCCTCCCTCACCCCCCTAAGAGAAAGGGGGCTCCCTCCAGTCCAGGGAAGGCTTGAGGCACAGAGACCGAACTGCACCCTCCCTCACCCCCCTAAGAGAAAGGGGGCTCCCTCCAGTCCAGGGAAGGCTTGATGCACAGAGACTGAACTTCACATGTTTACAGAGGACTAGATATTGATTCAGAATCTCGGTACAGAAAACAGGATAATATTTTAACCAATCGCATCTGTTTGATCAGTTATTGCAATAATGAAATAATGTAAGTTATAACTCTCATTAGAAATTGCTTTATTTATCATCGCCCGAGTTTGTGCATGACTGGAAAAAAAAAAAAAAAAAAAAAAACGTGCAGACGCCGCGTTCTCGACGCATTGAGGCATTTAGAAAACTCCAACTCCCAGCACCCTTTGCCAGCATGCCTTGGTGTTTTTTTTTTTTTTCCCCAGGACGTGGTCGGTGATGGGAATTGTAGTCTTTTTAAACACAGGCTCAATACAGTTTCCTATGGTGGACAACAGGCGCTCAGGACTACAACTCCCTTCAGGAAACAGCTCCCGCACCGATCTGCGGGCACAAGCGGCGCTGAGAAGAGGTGTTCCATTTTGTTTTACTCTTTAAAAAAAAAAAATAATAATAATAATAATTAAAAATAAATAAATAAATAAATAATAACTGCGTGCTGTTGTCTTTTTTTTCTTCTTAAAGTTGAAGCGCGGCCCGGTTCTGAGCATTGCAGGAATAGCAGATTTTCTGATCCTGCGCCTTTAAGAATGAAGAATTGAGGATTGCGAGGGTCTTTCTTTTTTTTTTTTTTTTTTTTTTAAATAATAATCAATAAGCAATTTGAATAAAACACAATGCAACAATAAATATGCATAGCTAACATATGCATTATTATTAAAAAGCATTGCAAAGCAGCGAGATCGGATCGCATCCCCGAAGCGCCGTCTATCAGATCGCTTTGTTTTTTTCGGTGCAATTTTAACGCAGTCCGGGGCGGGCGGTTATGGAACCGGAGCCGAGCCGGGATGAAGACGCCAGTAGCGGCGGAGTGAAGACCGAGCCGCCGCCGGTGGTTCCCAGCCCCGCCGCCCCGGGGAGAGTGCTCCGGGACCGGTCTGCGGGTCGCACTTTGACCGCAGCGGCGGCCTCGGAGGTCCGGAGCCCGGGGGATCAAACGCACACGCAGCCCGATACCGGGAGAGTGCTGCGGGAGCGGACGGGACGCTCCGCCGGGTGTGGAGGAGCCGGGGACGGTAAGAGCCGCGCCTCCCCGGCCAGTGGGCTCCAGCCAGCGGGGAGAGGGGACGGGCCCGCCGCTGCTGCCCGCCGGAGGAAAGCGGAGTGCCCCCGCCGCAGGAGGAACGCCGGGGCCCGGGGAGAAAGCGCGGAAGATGCGGTGGATGACAGCGGCCTAACAGTAGAGTAAGTACCGCTGTCTATCTATCTATCTATCTACCTATCTATCTATCTATCTATCTATCATCCTATCTACCTACCTATATCTACCTATCTATCTACCTATCTATCTATCTGTCTATCTATCTATCTACATCTGTCTATCTATCTACATATCTATCTAACTATCTATCTGTCTATCTATCTATCTATCTATCTATCTATCTATCTATCTACATACATATCTATCTATCTATCTATCTATCTATCTATCTATCTATCTACATCTCTATCTATCTATCTATCTATCTATATACCTATCTATCTGTCTATCTATCTCTCAGATAGACTATCTACATACCTATATCAGCTATATATCTATATAATAGATAGTCTATCTATCTGATCTATATATCTACTAGACAGATCTGTCTATCTATATCTGTCTAGTGATACTATCTAATGTATCTATATCTATGATCTCTACATCTATCTATATCACGGATATCTACATAGATACTATCTAACTGCTATCATAGCTACACATCTATAATGATAGATATAGTAGTATAGATAGATAGACAGTGGGTCTATCTATATGTATAATAGATACAGATAGACCTACCTATAGATATATCGGATAGATAATCTACTATCTAT
>NC_054587.1:594936-634936 GCF_017654505.1 Polyodon spathula
AAGACCCTCCATTTCGAGATGACCCCAAGGACCAGAACTACAAGCCCCACATAGAGAGGTAACGACCCTCGCTGCTCTCACTGCCTCGCTCGCTCGCTGCCTCCCTGCCTCTCTCCCTCACTGACTGAAAGCCGCTTCAAACCTCATTTTAAAGGCTTTGTTTTGTTTTTACCGCTTCCTGTTTTGTTGGGTTTGTGCTTCGATCATTCCGAGTGCTTCTGGGTTCTGCTGCTCCTCCAATGTCCAGATCTTAGCATTTTAAATATGTTGCTCCCCTCTCTCTATCCTCTCTCTATCTCTTTCTCCTCTCTTCCCCCTTCTCGCTCTCCTCTTCCCCTTCTCTGTCTCTCCCTCCTTTTCTCTCTAACCCTGCTCTCTCTCTCTCTCTCTCTCTCTCTCTCTCTCAGGGACCCTCCTAACCCTAAATCGAAGCCCCGCCATCGCTCTCAGAAAGGGAAGGAGGATAAAGAGAAGAAGTCTGAAATCAAGCTGGAGGCCGACGTGAAGGAAGAGAACGAGTTCGGAGAGGAGGTGGAACCGCCCAGGAAGTGAGAGAGAGAGAGAGAGAGAGGAGGGGGGGTCAGAGTGAAAGGGAAGGGGTGAGAGAGGGAGAAAGAGAGGAGGGGGAGAGAGAGAGAGAGAGAGAGAGAGAGAGAGAGAGAGAGTGGGGGTTAGAAATGGGGGAGAGAGAGGGAGGAGAGGGAGGGTTAGAACGGGAGAGAGAGAGCGAGAGGGGGCTAGAAAGGGAGAGAGAGGGAGGAGAGGGGGTTTGAAAGGGGGAGAGGGAGCGAGAGAGGGGGAGAGAGAGAGCCCCCGCCATGCTCGGTTTATTTGCAAAGACATGAGAATTTTTTTTCTGCCCTCCATATCTGTCCTGTTTGTGTCTTTTCAGGAGAGGCAGGAGAAGGAAAGACGACAAGAGCCCTCGCCTCCCGAAACGCAGGTGAGAATCAGCCAGGCTTCGGAGCGCAGCTTCGTTTTTTATGCGATATCTTCAATTGCAACACAGTGTTAAATAGAGAGAGCTAAATTTATATTCATGCAGCTTTATATAAAATGAATTCTCTCTCAATCCTAAAATTCTGCTGCAAGTCTTTTGACCATTATAGCTGGGCTGACATCTGTTAAGATTTTTAAAGCAGGCTTGTCCGATCACGGTCCAGGCGGTGCCGTTCCCACATTGTCCATTTCCTGTGCTGAGTTCTGCTTCCTGTCGCCTGACAGGAAGAAGCCGCCGATCCAGTACGTGCGGTGTGAGATGGAGGGGTGTGGCACCGTGCTGGCACACCCCCGTTACCTACAGGTAAGTGGTACGACCCGGCTTGAGCAGACCTGTGAAGAATGTGGGCTGTGCCACTGAATACTTTAAACGGGGGGGACAAATATCAAATTTAAATTTTCTATATAAATGTGTTTATATATAGAGACGAGAAATCTAGATTTTCTTTTTTTAAGAATATTGAAAAATAAAAATAAATTGAAGTTGTTTTGTTGTTTTTTGTTTTGATTTTTTTTCTCTCTCTCTTCCAGCACCACATCAAATACCAGCATTTGCTGAAGAAGAAGTACGTGTGCCCTCACCCATCCTGCGGCCGGCTTTTCAGACTCCAAAAACAGCTCCTGAGACACGCCAAGCACCACACAGGTAACGCCAGGGCACCTGGGGAAAGATTACAGCTCCTTCCCAAACCAGTGAACACTGGGATCAGCCCACAGCGCCTTCCCAAACCAGTGAACACTGGGGTCAGCCCACAGCGCCTTCCCAAACCAGTGAACACTGGGGTCAGCCCACAGCGCCTTCCCAAACCAGTGAACACTGGGGTCAGCCCACAGCGCCTTCCCAAACCAGTGAACACTGAGATCAGCCCACAGCGCCTTCCCAAACCAGTGAACACTGGGATCAGCCCACAGCGCCTTCCCAAACCAGTGAACACTGGGGTCAGCCCACAGCGCCTTCCCAAACCAGTGAACACTGGGGTCAGCCCACAGCGCCTTCCCAAACCAGTGAACACTGGGGTCAGCCCACAGCGCCTTCCCAAACCAGTGAACACTGGGGTCAGCCCACAGCGCCTTCCCAAACCAGTGAACACTGGGGTCAGCCCACAGCGCCTTCCCAAACCAGTGAACACTGGGATCAGCCCACAGCGCCTTCCCAAACCAGTGAACACTGGGATCAGCCCACAGCGCCTTCCCAAACCAGTGAACACTGGGGTCAGCCCACAGCGCCTTCCCAAACCAGTGAACACTGGGATCAGCCCACAGCGCTGGGCATCACCCTGTAGAATTAACAGACTACAGACTACAGTGTAATTCTGTACCGTTCTCTGCATCTCGTTCTTCATTTGCGCTTATTTGAAATCGTTCTTGTCCGTTTTTGTCTGATTCGCTGTCCTAATGGAATTTACACTGTAGAATTACTACATTTTTTTTTTTTTAATTTATTTTTTAACTGGGAGTTTAACTGCTTTTCGTCGAAATCTCTCTGCTGTAGTTCTTGGCTGAGTTTGGCGGTTCTTGCATTTTTCGCCGACTTTGTTGTATTTTGTAACTGCTGTGGTCCGGAATGCGATATTTCGCAACGTGATCTTGGATAAGGGCATCAGCTAAGAAATGAATAATACCAATATAGTTCTAATAACATAGTTATCCTAACGATGTTGTGAATGACAACAT
Organism: Polyodon spathula; assembly: GCF_017654505.1. Taxonomy (NCBI): domain Eukaryota; kingdom Metazoa; phylum Chordata; class Actinopteri; order Acipenseriformes; family Polyodontidae; genus Polyodon; species Polyodon spathula. Next base: position 597,610 of record NC_054587.1, read on the forward strand.
TAAAGACACATGGAGATGATGTCAGTTATAAACTGAACGGGAGCCCGTCACATGGACGAGGACGCCGCCAGCGCTTCGTGGGTTAATAATCTTCGTTGTTGTTTGTTTGTTTGTTGTTGTTTGCAGATCAGCGAGACTATATTTGTGAATACTGCGCCCGCGCCTTCAAGAGCTCTCACAACCTGGCCGTGCACAGAATGATTCACACAGGAGAGAAGCCACTACAGTGAGTGCAGCTGCTGTACCTCAACCCTGACCACAAACCCTGACCCTAGCACTAAACACTAACACTGAACCTGACACTGACCACAAACCCTGACCTTAACACTGAACCTGACGCTGACCACTAACCCTGACCACTAACCCTAACCCTCAACCCTGACCACAAACCCTGACCCTAGCACTAAACACTAACACTGAACCTGACACTGACCACAAACCCTGACCCTAACACTAACACTGAACCTGACGCTGACCACAAACCCTGACCCTAACACTAAACCCTGACCCTAACCCACAAACCCTGACCACACTAAACACTAACCCTGAACCTGACACTGACCACAAACCCTGACCCTTGAACCTGACACTGACCACTAACCCTGACCCTAACACTAACCCTGAACCTGACACTGACCACAAACCCTGACCCTAACACTAACCCTGAACCTGACACTGACCACTAACCCTGACCCTAACACTAACCCTGAACCTGATACTGACCACAAACCCTGACCCTAACACTAAACACTGAACCTGACGCTGACCACTAACCCTGACCCCTAACCCTGACACTCAACCCTGACCCTGAACAGAGCTCTGAGACAGGCTTCTATCCCTATCCCTGACCATTAGCCTTAGTGTTGTTGACATTATTATTATTACCATCAGTCCCTCTGTGTCTCTCCTCCTCATTGTTTTTGATGCTGCTGTTGATGATGATGGATTTATCATTAACCCCTCTCTGCGCTCTGACCTAGCACAGTAGATATCTCAGTGTACCTCTCTCTCGCTCAGGTGTGAGATCTGTGGCTTCACGTGCAGGCAGAAGGCATCTCTGACTGGCACAGCAGCTAGCTCTGTGCCTCGGTGTGTGTGTGAGTCTCAGTCTCTGTTCCCCTCTCTCTGTTCCTCTCTCAGGTGTGAGATCTGTGGCTTCACGTGCAGGCAGAAGGCGTCTCTGAACTGGCACATGAAGAAGCACGACGCAGACGCCTCCTACCAGTTCTCCTGCAGCATCTGTGGCAAACGCTTCGAGAAGAAGGACAGCGTGGTGGCGCACAAAGCCAAGAGCCACCCGGAGATCCTCATCGCCGAAGCCCTGGCCGCCAACGCGGGGGCCCTCATCACCAGCACGGGGGCCACCGAGGAGGAGGGCGCGGGGGTGGGGCCGGGCCCTGAGGGGCTCCTGCTGTCCTGCGACCCCCTGGTGATCTGTGCGGAGGAGTTGGGGACCCCCAACGCCAGCCAGCTGGGGGTGGAGAGGCTGGTTATGGATCCCCAAGCTTTGAGGTCGGACGCCCGGATTCTGGGCTCCAGCGCTGGGCTGATTGTGGACGCAGAGGCCCTGGGGGCGGCTGGGGAGGTCCTGATTGAGGATTCGGGACAGCACCTCCTAACCCTGAGGCTGGGGGGGGTGGGTGGCGGGGGTGGGGACCTCTTCCTCAGCGACTCCCTTCCCCCCCGCCTCTCCCTCCCTTTAAAAAAAAAATTCGGATGAGGATAAAAAATTTTTTTTTAAAAAAAATTTGTGGTGGTGATTTTTTATTCTTTTAAGAGGGGGGGAGGGTAAAAATAAGATGTTGTTGGTCGGGGGGGAGGGGTGGATCTAAAAAAAGTAAACTGACAGGTCCCCCTCCCCCCCCCCTTTGGTTTCAGTAAAAAACTGACAGGACAAGGGGGGTAAAACCGTCATTCGTGTTCCTATATGTTTTTTATTTATTAAGTACTTCTAGAATTAAAAACTAAATAAAACATGACATTACTTCTTCCTAACAAAATGAAAAATGATTACTTTTATTTTTAATTGATATTATTATTATATTATTATTATTATTAATTTTGATTCTATATATCCTTTTTTATACCAGGTTTTAAGTGAAAACTCATCTTCAACTTTCCCTCGGCTTAATTCAACAGCAACCCCAACTGTAGAAATTCTTCGTAACTCAAAAAAAACCAGTGTCATTTATTTTATATTCTATGAGCTATTGTGTGGGTTTCATGAATTCTTTTTTTTAAATTTCCAGAAATATTGTGCGAGAGAGGGGAGAGGAGAGGAGGGTGAATTCAAACTTACTTTTTTTTGGTTTTGAAAACCCTGTTTTGTAAAAAGCCAGACAGATCTTATTAAAAATAACCCTTAACGTCACTCGAGATGTTGGTGTGGTTTTTTTTCTAAATATTCAAATCCACGCGAACTTCACTCTCTGCAAGCCACAATTACCCTATTTTTCAAACAATTTCCCCAGATTTTAAATATGGTTGGTGCTGATTTTATCCAAACAACTAAACTACAGAAGCAATTTCCTTCCCCCCTCTTTTCTTTTTGTCGTCCCTTCTTGTTCTCGTTAGTTTTGAGGTCCTGCTTGCCGTGGGTCTGGGGTTCAATAACCATGTTGATAAACGCACACACACACACACACACACACACACACGACAAACCACAGGCTGGTTTTCAAATAAATCATTTTAATACACCTTTTTTTTTTTTTTACAACGATGACAACTCGAGAGCGACGCGGTTTTGAGGAACAGAAATAGAGTGAACTCACTCAGCTTCATAGAGTCCAGTGAAAGCTGCTGAATAATGTTCCCTTGTTATCATATTGAATTGCACCCCCTCTATATAGAATGAACTCCCTCAGCTTCATAGAGTCCAGTGAAAGCTGCTGAATAATGTTCCCTTGTTCTCATATTGAATTGCACCCCCTCTATATAGAATGAACTCCCTCAGCTTCATAGAGTCCAGTGAAAGCTGCTGAATAATGTTCCCTTGTTAACATATTGAATTGCACCCCCTCTATATAGAATGAACTCCCTCAGCTTCATAGAGTCCAGTGAAAGCTGCTGAATAATGTTCCCTTGTTAACATATTGAATTGCACCCCCTCTATATAGAATGAACTCCCTCAGCTTCATAGAGTCCAGTGAAAGCTGCTGAATAATGTTCCCTTGTTAACATATTGAATTGCACCCCCTCTATATAGAATGAACTCCCTCAGCTTCATAGAGTCCAGTGAAAGCTGCTGAATATGTCCCTTGTTCTCATTTGACACGCTTATGCTATCGCAGGTCCTCCCTACTCAGTAGAAGAATGAACTCACTCGAGCTTACATAGAGTCCATGAAAGCTTAATCTGATACATATATCCAGTGTGTGTTGCAGTATTGAAGATTGCACAACGATGATCGCCACCCCCTGCTTATTAGATAATCTCCCCTCCTCATAGAGCCCGTGAAGCTCGACTAGGTTTTTCCCGTTGTTAACATAGGAAGTTGCAGGCCCCCGCTTATAAGTTGCGTGCCCTCACTTCATAGAGTCCAGTGAAAGCTCTGAAGAATGTTCCCTTTGACATATGTTCCCTTGTTATCATATTGAATTGCACCCCCTCTATATAGAATGAACTCCCTCAGCTTCATAGAGTCCAGTGAAAGCTGCTGAATAATGTTCCCTTGTTAACATATTGAATTGCACCCCCTCTATATAGAATGAACTCCCTCAGCTTCATAGAGTCCAGTGAAAGCTGCTGAATAATGTTCCCTTGTTCTCATATTGAATTGCACCCCCTCTATATAGAATGAACTCCCTCAGCTTCATAGAGTCCAGTGAAAGCTGCTGAATAATGTTCCCTTGTTAACATATTGAATTGCACCCCCTCTATATAGAATGAACTCCCTCAGCTTCATAGAGTCCAGTGAAAGCTGCTGAATAATGTTCCCTTGTTATCATATTGAATATAGAATGAACTCCCTAGCTTCATAGAGCCCACGCTGTGAATAATGTTCCCTCGCTCTCTGGGCTTGGTAATTCTTCATGGAGCGCTTGGGTGGCACCAGTGTGTCACTCAAACCCGGTTTCCTCTTCCCGGTTCTGGGCTGGCCTGGTTCCGCACAGTCCCGGTGTTCTGCCGACTCTGCGGCAGGAGTCTGGGTCGAGCCGGCGGGGCTCGGGACCGGGGTCTGCAGCTCGCTGTCGTGCGCGAACTTGCAGTTGTGTCCGAAGCGGCAGCGCCCCTGCTGGCGGTAGAGAAGGCACACTTTCCTGCCCCCGATCAGGGCTGGCTTGGGCTGCAGCGTCAGAGGCACGTGCCTCTGCAAGACGCTCAGCTGCTCGATCCTCTCCTCCCTGAAGGGGTTACTGAAGACGCTGCAGCCCGGAGCGCTTGCTCCGAGCCTGGGAGCCGGGAGTTTGTTGTTCTGGGTCTCCAGGAGTTCCGGAACGGGAACGGGTTCCGGATCGGAGCCGTCTTCATCGGTGCTAGTGTCGCCGGATTCCAGCAGGAAGTTTTTCCCAGGTTTTGCGGCGTTGTTGTTTGCTCTGCGGGATTAAAACAGGAGAGAAATGTGGAGGAAATTTAATTCAGCAGTGGGGATTCGATTATTATTATTATTCTTATTTAGCTGCTATTTTTATCCATCCAAAGCGACTTCCAGAGACCAGGGGGGTGAGCTCTGCATCATCAACAACTACTGCTGCTGCTGCAGAGTCTCTTCCAATAGGACCTCAGTGAGTTTGTTCCAATAGGACCTCGTTTGTTTGGCGTCTCGTCCGAAGGACGGAGCACAAGGAGGTTCAGTGACTCGCTCAGGGTCTCTCTCACACACACAGTGAGTCAGGGGCTGCTGCAGAGTCTCTTCCAATAGGACCTCGTTTGTTTGGCGTCTCGTCCGAAGGACGCAGCACAAGGAGGTTCAGTGACTCGCTCAGGGTCTCTCACACACACAGAATTGATCGTTCTCTTGTCTTCCTAATAAATGTTATTATCATGTTCGCTCTGATTGTAAAATACATCTCAATTCTTTGAAGACGTGCAAAGACAGGCGAGCTATCAGAACAGTGAATGCCTTCAGTGGTATTGACTTCTGAACAAAGTCTTTGAACTGTCGATTTTAACAGCCTTTAGATATTGAGAAGCCCTGTTTATAGATGATGATGATGATTATTATTATTACTCTCTTTTTTAATTTATTTTCTTTGTATTATTAATTCATTGATTAGGGAATGTATATGCCTCATTGTTCATTGTGCAATTTTAACTATTGATAGATTGATTGATTGATTGATAGATCGATCGAGCATGTACATGCGAGTTATCAGTGTAATTCTCCCAAAAACAGTTCCGCCGCGATCCGACAAAAAATAAACCCCTCTTTAAGAATATTATTAGTACAGGCTTTTTAAATCGCCTGCCCCGTTGCAAAGCCTAAAAAGGCGACCCACCCCATTCTCAAACCTGCTTAGCGCTGTAGAAGCGAAGCTGACGTGCCCTTCATGAATTATTACTAACGCACTAAAATAGAGGCGGTGTGGCTGCACTGCCGCGGTATTGACACTAGATGCCGCTGTTGCTAACACTACTCGCAGATTGTAATTATGAATCTTGTGCATGCAATATAATAATTTGCGCGGTGCCAAACCGAGCCCTAACCCTAAATAACAGCGTCTCAGTTGCTATGCATGTGTGTTAAATAACTTTGCTAGTGCGACACTAAATAAAACGACTGCGCCTTTGGCTCACACGCCCGTGTTGCAACGCAGCGGTCGGGTTTCTCCGCGCACTGGGGACTCGGGGTGCCCGGTTTATAACGTTTGCAGTCCGTACCGTTTTGGTGGCGGTGCCGTGCCCGCGTCTCCTTCGCTTTCCGACCCGGACGACAAGCCGTACCCGACAAGCGAGCTCCGCAGAGCAGCCATGCTTCTCCTGTCCCCCGGTCCCTGTCCTACCTCTTAAAAACAGGGGAGAGAAAGGGTGGGGGGGGAGCTGATATTCCTGCCTCACCGACACACCGCGTTGTCAAAGTGCGCCTCTGTTATGAATATTGCACTCAATTTATAGGTTTAATTTTGACGGGAATGGGGAAAAGTCCGCGTTAAAAAGGGCCGGGTGACTGTTTCGATTGTTTGTTTGTTTTTGTTTTTTTGCATTTTGCATTTTGCATTTTGCAGCACCCCTCCTTTTCTCGCAGAAATGGAGGAGTCCGAGTCGGAGCTCGTTCTGCGCAGATTCCGTGCAGACTCGGACGCCCATTGGCTAAGTCGCTGTCACGCGTCGACAGCGCATGCGTGCTGTTTACTTTGCTAAAATAACCCTGGATGACGCGTGGATCTGCCCTGGTGGGTTTGACGTCCTGTCTGGGGCAGATGCAACGCCAGTAGACACTGGACAGCGTCCCTCACCTGCATGTCCTTGTGACTAACGACAAAACGTTTAACATTGCCTCTTGCTTTGAGACGGATGCAAAACCCCACTGTAGGTTTAACAAATGGGCAATTCCTTGCATTTAACGATGCAAAACCTGTATTTTATAAATGCAAACATATACACAGGGCCTCACATCTCAGCTTGCATGGATATATAAGTAAATCAGATCTGAGATTTGCAATCAGTTTTCACATTATAGAATTGCTGGCAGTATTTTAAAGTTATCAATGCAAAAAAAAACACAACCAGGATTTTAAAATGCATTTTCTTAGAGCAGTATTATTATTATTATTATTATTATTATTATTATTATTATTATTATTATTATTATTGGTCTTGAGGTTTCGTTTGGATCTTAGCTTTATAATTCAGGAGAGAGAGAGAGAGAGAGAGAAGAGAGAGAGAGAGGAGAGAGAGAGAGAGAGAGAGAGAGAGAGAGAGAGAGAGAGAGAGAGAGAGAGAGAGAGAGAGAGAGATTCAGTGCAGAAGCTGGATCGTTTTGAAGCAATGGCTTTGGGGCGCAGGGTAACGGCAGCTGCACTCTGCTGTGCTTTGCGGGAAACGCCAGTGAAGGGACCACCGTGTCCTGGATGAGAGACGGGAAGCCGCTCCACACAACAGAACTGGAGCTCTCTCAGGACATGCAAGGGGGCAGCTTTACCTACACCTGTGTGGCCCCAACCCTGCCAGCAACCGGACCATCACTGTGACACCTTCGGAGTACTGCGACGAAAGAAAAGGTAAGTCTCCTCTCAGCATTAGCAACCCTGCAGCTACAAGACCAGCACTGTGACACCCCTTCACATTACTGCAGTGAGTCTCCTGACTCTTGTTCTCTTATCGCCCTAGCAACATTATCACTGAACATTTGTTATTTTGCTCCCTTTTCCATAGGGACAGAGGGTGAAGCCACCTCACTAAGACCCTCCACTGAGTTCATTGCGAGGGCGCTGGTGTTCACAGTGCTGAGTGGAGTCGTGATCACAGTCTGTGTGGTCGTCTGGAAGAAGTGGGATGCTTGCAGGTAAGGGTTGCACAGCATGGTTACAGCACAGGGTCTTGTATAGATGAAAGCCGGCTCTCTATTGAGTTCGTTGTGAGGGTGCTGTTGCTAGCAGTTTGAATTTGGGAGGAGATTGTGTCAGTCAATTTGAAAGCACCGGCCCCAAAGCTCTGTTCATTTGATCCGTGTTTAACAAGCTGTTAACTTGTTTCCTCCTGACAGGGTTGCTGTAAAGCGTCCTCCACTCAGCCGGCAGACAGACGATAAACTCGCCACTGTGTACGAGGAAGTGCAGGCAGAGAGCTAGTGTCTCGCAAGAACCTTGTGTTTGAGGTAAACTGCACTGTGGAATATGAATCTTGAATAAACCCTGCTGGTCTGCGCTGGACTCGCCTGACCTCAGCGCCTCGTCGGACCCCGCAGGAGCCGCCGCAACCAAACTCTGCCCGGCCTCCTCTTTCAATAAGTGTTCTTGTAATACCACCTCTCCCCACCAGAGGTCAGCATAGCACCAATGTTTTTTTACATCTCATCTATGCCGAGTTACATTGTTTGTTATTAAGTTGTCTGCGCACTTTTGCGATTGCTTGTGTGTTTAGAACATGGATTATACCTTGTATGTGTATAGTACACAATTGTGTAAAAATAAATGATCCTTCTTTGTTGCTGTTTTCGTTGGTGATTTTTATACATTTAATATTCCGACAGTATCAAAATGTGAAAGAAAACTGGAAAATGTGATGCATATGTAATCCTATATTTTACTGTACATCGTATTTATGGAGAGAGTGTCTCACGTGTCTCCGCCGCCCCCCCCCCCCCCCCCCCCCCCCCGAAAAAAAGAACTAAACTCAAATTGACCAGAGCAGAGAGAGAGAGAGAGAGAGAGGAGAGAGAGAGAGAGAGAGAGAGAGAGAGAGAGAGAGAGAGAGAGAGAGAGAGAGAGAGAGAGAGAGAGAGAGAGAGAGAGACAGAGACAGAGAGAGAGTGAGAGAGAGAGTGTTCACTTCTATAGCTTCAGTGCAGAAGGGCGCCTTTTAAACCATGGGACACCGCTGGCGAGGAATCGGCTTTCTCTGTTTCATGTCGGTGTACGGTGAGTCATTTATCCTCTATTATCTAAAAGTTGTGCAGTGATGTTCCTTTTTTTTTTAAAGGCGAGGGTTCAGGTCGCAGCTGTTTCGGTATTTATCGCCGTGTTATGAAAAGGTGTTATCATCCTTCATACAAAATATCCACGCCTGCTTTCTCACAAACACAAGATATAATATTCCGTAGCGGTACCTTTATGTATATATGCACACACTGTTAACGGCTTCTTCGTTTTCAAGTATATATTTTTAGTTTTACTAAGAAGGGAAACACATCTTTAAGAGTACTGAAGGATATAGACGCTTTAAATCACAATGCGGATAATCTCTTCCGTAGCGTATGCTGACAATACTAACAAAAATATTCATACAAGCGGGATATTATTATTATTATATTATTATTATTATTATTATTATTATTATTATTATCTTGTATAATATTAGACAAACTTCCTTTGTCTAATGTTATACAAAATGATTACTTTTCATTGTCCTTTTTTATGGGAAAAACCCAGTCTGTGAATGAAATATATTACAATAGGACGATAGACGTGCCAATGTTTGCCCTGTCTATTTGAATATGTATTTACATTTTAAGGTTGACGAGAGGCATCGTTATAACACTGTGTAACACAATTTTTGTTCCTGGGTAGTAAGTGTTATTTCCTAATTGCTTATGCCTCACAAGTATAGAAAATGGCTATTATTCCCCACAAACTTTGCTTTTGTGACCAGGACAGTGATATTTCAAAATATCACTATTTCCAATGGGAAAACGGGCAAATGTGTGTCTCTTCGTTCACATAAAGTCAGAAAAAAACAACATATGAATCCAAATTAACATGTATTTATACTAAAGTAATACAAAAATGACTACAAAAGATTTAGAAGCGAGTAGTTTTTCGAGATACTGTTAAATACAGTATAATCGTAAATCTCGAAAAACTACTCACTTCTAAATCTTTTGTAGTCATTTTGTAGTCAAGACACACATTTGCCCGTTTTCCCATTGGAAATAGTGATATTTTGAAATATCACTGTCCTGGTCACAAAAGCAAAGTTTGTGGGGAATAATAGCCATTTTCTATACTTTTGAGGCATAAGCAATTAGGAAATAACACTTACTACCCAGGAACGAAAATTATTATTATTTTTTTGTTACACAGTGTTATCAACGCTAAAGAGAAGGTTTGGGGTCGCTGTTTTCATCAGAGAAAAAATGACAAGATTCTGCTGTTTTGCGTGTGTAAAATATATATATATATATATATATATATATATATATATATATATATATATATATATATATGAGAGAGAGAGAGAGAGAGGAGAACTATTTCTGTGTTTGAAACCGTTGTTGTTCCTCTTAATAAATCCCTATAACGTCAGTGCCATAAAACCATGTTTGTTTAAATTTCCCGTTCACGTCTGTTCATTAAAAACAGAAGTTGTAAATACAATGACAAGCCAGTGTCATTGTATTTACAAAAAAAACAAAACAAAAAAAAACACAGCGGGGGTCTAACTCCAAGCCTTCCTGGTGTATTTTATTCCATCACCCTATGCAATGGAAACTCTATCAAACGAACTGGAAGCTTCTAAGTATAGCTCAAAGTGACTTGTGTGCAATGAACAAGCAGGCAGCATTTGGCCGTCCACAGAGACTCAATTGTAATGAGTTTTAGATGAAGCAGTTGGCTTGTAAGCGGCCTCTCCATCTATTAGCTGTGGTGTGCAATTCACCGGGCACATCTGTCTCTTCGACAGTTCAGAGATGCTGAGGGATTAGCAGCTCATTCTCAACTGCAAAGCTAGCGGTTTGTGACTGTGAGGCTTTTTCGAAAGGTCTTGGGCTGAGTGCCCTGAGAGAAAGGCTACTGACTCTCTTGGGAGTCTGTTAATTTGGCTCTTCCTGTAGTGTAAGCTTTGATTTCTTCTTTTAAAAAAAAAAAAAAAAAAAAAAAGAAGTAGCCCAATGCTTGATAATGAATTAGAGAACTAGAGTTGGGATATCACACACAGACCTGTATTGCTCTGAAACTCCCAACACAAGCCTTGAGCTGAGGGAAATACCGAATCACACACAAAGAACCACCGAGCTTTACATTCCAGAGAAGATAATAATAATAATAATAATAATAATAATAATAATAATAATAATCTTTATATAGCGCCTTTCATAGCGGAGCACCATCACAAAGCGCTTTACAAGATACGAGGCTAGGGCGTGTGAACTGTGCACAGCTACAGAGTCACTTCCAACAACGTCTCACCCCAAAGACAGAGCACAAGGAGGTTCAGTGACTCGCTCAGGGTCTCTCACACACACACAGTGAGTCAGGGGCTGCTGCAGAGTCTCTTCCAATAGGACCTCGTTTGTTTGGCGTCTCGTCCGAAGGACGCAGCACAAGGAGGTTCAGTGACTTGCTCAGGGTCTCTCACACACACACAGTGAGTCAGGGGCTGCTGCAGAGTCTCTTCCAATAGGACCTCGTTTGTTTGACGTCTCATTATTGGGATAATTCATTCTTATCAATTATTTACTGGATAACAGATGGTATCCATTATCACAGGAAGGGCAGTGCTGGCTGTGTCAATAACATTTGCGTCGAGGCACGACAGTAAACACGCCCCCCTCACTCCACAGCAACGAGGACTTAGTGCTGCTCTGACTGAGTTCAGGAGCTTCTCTTCAATTCTAGCTGCGCTGCCATAGGTATTGTATTGTGAATCGGTAGAGCCCTGGCTAGGACTACAGCTCCCAGCATGCCTCTGCACCCGTGGCAATGGTGAGGGATGCTGGGAGCTGTAGTCCTAGCCAGGGCTGTACCACTGCGCAATACTGAGCAACAAATAATTATAATAACTACAGTGTCTGACAAAATACGATTGCTCAGAAAGACGGCGAACGTCATGAACAGAAAACGTTTTCTAAACGCTACTCCTAAAACCCTGTTCAGGACATGCAAGCTTATATAGTCAGACCATCACAGAGAAGGATGGAATAAAAGAGAAATCTTTCTGTTTGACTGAGTCTGCTTCTATGCTTCTTTGCTTCTCTGTGGTCAGCTCATGTGTCACATTTCTTGCAGCTTCTGAAACCGCGTGTCATAGCGTGAGACAGAGCCGCGTGTGGTCAGAGCTGTGTTGGCGTCGAGGCAGTTCCCCTCTTTTTAAGACCCTGTGTGGTTAGCTGAGAGTCTGACACAGGCGATCGAGAACCGAGCTTTGCAAATCCTTTGATGTTTGAAAAACTGAGCTCCTTTTAATACATTCAGAGGAACTAGAGTTACAGTTTGATTCTATTGACGGCCATGACAATGAAGATAATGAACCAGCCCCCTTCTCAAAGCACAGTGAAGCACAGAGAAGATCACAAACACACCAGTGATATTTTTTTCACATTTTCACTCTGTGTGTTTTCGTTCACAAACTCCAGTTACTCAGTGGCTAAGGGGACTGCTTTTCTACGAGGGGAAAGCTTCCAGTAGCTGAAAATCAGCCTTCGCAAGAGAAAAACAGGAAATCGCATCTATGAATAGATTGTGGGTCATTTTGTGAAACAAAGACCATTTTGAAAGCTTGTATTTTGTGGCTTGGAAGCCTGATAATGCAGTACAAAGACCTTCAGTTATTAGACGGCATTCAATTGATGGGCTGGAGTTTCTGAGCGAGTCACTGAACCTCCTTGTGCTGCGTCCTTCGGACGAGACGCCAAACAAACGAGGTCCTATTGGAAGAGACTCTGCAGCAGCCCCTGACTCGCTGTGTGTGTGTGAGAGACCCTGAGCGAGTCACTGAACCTCCTTGTGCTCCGTCCTTCGGACGAGACGCCAAACAAACGAGGTCCTATTGGAAGAGACTCTGCAGCAGCCCCTGACTCGCTGTGTGTGTGTGAGAGACCCTGAGCGAGTCATGGAACCCTTCAGTTAATTCTAATATGGAAATAATATGCAAATAACCCTAAACTGAAAAAGGGTGTTTTGTATTCCCATTAGATGACTGTATCATATTAACATCAGACTCTATTATATATTATAAAGACATTTCAGAGGGCTGGATCTCATCAATATCAGGGTCTAGTGCTGTATATTATAAAGACATTTCAGAGGGCTGGATCTCATCAATATCAAGGTCTAGTGCTGTATATTATAAAGACATTTCAGAGGGCTGGATCTCATCAATATCAGGATCTAGTGCTGTATATTATAAAGACATTTCAGAGGGCTGTGTCTCATCAATATCAGGGTCTAGCGCTGTATATTATAAAGACATTTCAGAGGGCTGGGTCTCATCAATATCAGGGTCTAGTGCTGTATATTATAAAGACATTTCAGAGGGCTGGATCTCATCAATATCAGGGTCTAGTGCTGTATATTATAAAGACATTTCAGAGGGCTGTGTCTCATCAATATCAGGGTCTAGCGCTGTATATTATAAAGACATTTCAGAGGGCTGGATCGTGCTAGGGATAGATCTAGTGATAGATAGGCAGGAATTTCCGTCAGAATGAGTCGCTCATGGGAACTCGATACCTCCATTCCCACAGTTCAGCAAGATGTCGTGTCTAGGGATTTCACGGTCGTCGAGGGAGTCAAAAAACGGCTGTTCAGAAAAGTTTACTCAGTAGTTTTTACACGTTCGACCCCGTTCTTTTGTTCAATACTGTGTATCCATAGGACTGCAAGGCAGATTTAAAGAGAAACTAAATTCTGACTGATAACTGATAATAATTTAGGGTATGCGGTATTTATTAATATTAATTGATATATTTATTATTAATAATAATATTATTCTTGTAACTTCTCTGAGTGTCAACTTTGGACTTATCTAGTGACCCTGAGACTAAACGATGCTCAAAGATACGTGCTAATAATAATAATAATAATAATAATAATAATAATAATAATAATAATAACTCTAATCCTTGTCTATTAGATAATGGTTACTCGATCCCTAACCAGGATTGAAATACAAAGTAAAGATGTTTCTTTTCACAAGATGAAGAAAGTCGCGACGCGCTGGCAAAGAAAAATATTTTGTCTCTGGAAAGAAGAAACGAGATCACGGGACCAGACTGTGCTTAAATTACATTTAGAATACAAAGTACATAAAGCAGCCTGCCAGTGACATCATCCACCCCAGCAATATAAACCAGTGTGTCCTATTTTAAAGCAGAGGAAGCCAGCCCCTCTTATTGTGTACACATTGCTGTCTGTTACGAGTTAGTCCTGTTTCTTCTGTAAATATTTGTGTGAACAGGATCTTGTGTATAAAGATACAGTAAACGTGTCCTTCAGAGATATTACAAACTCTAAAATGAGGAAAGAAGAGGGGGGTGGGGTGCGGCGATTCCCTCGTCAACTGTTCTTGTGGGTTTCAGTTCTATTTAACGCGTTTGATCCAGGAAGTCTGAACAAAAGAAACGGGTTTGTTTTGTCAATGATCCTTAAAAAGATGAATCTGTAATAACTGGAAACACTTGAATGACAGCTTAGCTCTTATTAGCTTTATTAACAGGATCACTGGCCCCTCCCTTTACAGGAGCACTGACCATCTTTAAAATCCATTCTCTCACCTCTTATTAGCTTTATTAACAGGATCACTGGCCCCTCCCTTTACAGGAGCGCTGACCATCTTTAAAATCCATTCTCTCACCTCTTATTAGCTTTATTAACAGGATCACTGACCCCTCCCTTTAAAGGAGCGCTGACCATCTTTAAAATCCATTCTCTCACCTCTTATTAGCTTTATTAACAGGATCACTGACCCCTCCCTTTACAGGAGCGCTGACCATCTTTAAAATCCATTCTCTCACCTCTTATTAGCTTTATTAACAGGATCACTGGCCCCTCCCTTTAAAGGAGCGCTGACCATCTTTAAAATCCATTCTCTCACCTCTTATTAGCTTTATTAACAGGATCACTGACCCCTCCCTTTACAGGAGCGCTGACCATCTTTAAAATCCATTCTCTCACCTCTTATTAGCTTTATTAACAGGATCACTGACCCCTCCCTTTACAGGAGCGCTGACCATCTTTAAAATCCATTCTCTCACCTCTTATTAGCTTTATTAACAGGATCACTGACCCCTCCCTTTACAGGAGCGCTGACCATCTTTAAAATCCATTCTCTCACCTCTTATTAGCTTTATTAACAGGATCACTGGCCCCTCCCTTTACAGGAGCGCTGACCATCTTTAAAATCCATTCTCTCACCTCTTATTAGCTTTATTAACAGGATCACTGACCCCTCCCTTTACAGGAGCGCTGACCATCTTTAAAATCCATTCTCTCACCTCTTATTAGCTTTATTAACAGGATCACTGACCCCTCCCTTTAAAGGAGCGCTGACCATCTTTAAAATCCATTCTCTCACCTCTTATTAGCTTTATTAACAGGATCACTGGCCCCTCCCTTTAAAGGAGCGCTGACCATCTTTAAAATCCATTCTCTCACCTCTTATTAGCTTTATTAACAGGATCACTGACCCCTCCCTTTAAAGGAGCGCTGACCATCTTTAAAATCCATTCTCTCACCTCTTATTAGCTTTATTAACAGGATCACTGACCCCTCCCTTTAAAGGAGCGCTGACCATCTTTAAAATCCATTCTCTCACCTCTTATTAGCTTTATTAACATGATCACTGGCCCCTCCCTTTAAAGGAGCGCTGACCATCTTTAAAATCCATTCTCTCACCTCTTATTAGCTTTATTAACAGGATCACTGGCCCCTCCCTTTAAAGGAGCGCTGACCATCTTTAAAATCCATTCTCTCACCTCTTATTAGCTTTATTAACAGGATCACTGGCCCCTCCCTTTAAAGGAGCGCTGACCATCTTTAAAATCCATTCTCTCACCTCTTATTAGCTTTATTAACAGGATCACTGACCCCTCCCTTTAAAGGAGCGCTGACCATCTTTAAAATCCATTCTCTCACCTCTTATTAGCTTTATTAACATGATCACTGGCCCCTCCCTTTAAAGGAGCGCTGACCATCTTTAAAATCCATTCTCTCACCTCTTATTAGCTTTATTAACAGGATCACTGACCCCTCCCTTTACAGGAGCGCTGACCATCTTTAAAATCCATTCTCTCACCTCTTATTAGCTTTATTAACAGGATCACTGACCCCTCCCTTTAAAGGAGCGCTGACCATCTTTAAAATCCATTCTCTCACCTCTTATTAGCTTTATTAACAGGATCACTGACCCCTCCCTTTAAAAGAGCGCTGACCATCTTTAAAATCCATTCTCTCACCTCTTATTAGCTTTATTAACAGGATCACTGACCCCTCCCTTTAAAGGAGCGCTGACCATCTTTAAAATCCATTCTCTCACCTCTTATTAGCTTTATTAACAGGATCACTGGCCCCTCCCTTTACAGGAGCGCTGACCATCTTTAAAATCCATTCTCTCACCTCTTATTAGCTTTATTAACAGGATCACTGGCCCCTCCCTTTAAAGGAGCGCTGACCATCTTTAAAATCCATTCTCTCACCTCTTATTAGCTTTATTAACAGGATCACTGGCCCCTCCCTTTACAGGAGCGCTGACCATCTTTAAAATCCATTCTCTCACCTCTTATTAGCTTTATTAACAGGATCACTGACCCCTCCCTTTAAAGGAGCGCTGACCATCTTTAAAATCCATTCTCTCACCTCTTATTAGCTTTATTAACATGATCACTGGCCCCTCCCTTTAAAGGAGCGCTGACCATCTTTAAAATCCATTCTCTCACCTCTTATTAGCTTTATTAACAGGATCACTGGCCCCTCCCTTTACAGGAGCGCTGACCATCTTTAAAATCCATTCTCTCACCTCTTATTAGCTTTATTAACAGGATCACTGACCCCTCCCTTTAACAGGAGCGCTGACCATCTTTAAAATCCATTCTCTCACCTCTTATTAGCTTTATTAACAGGATCACTGACCCCTCCCTTTACAGGAGCGCTGACCATCTTTAAAATCCATTCTCTCACCTCTTATTAGCTTTATTAACAGGATCACTGGCCCCTCCCTTTACAGGAGCGCTGACCATCTTTAAAATCCATTCTCTCACCTCTTATTAGCTTTATTAACAGGATCACTGGCCCCTCCCTTTAAAGGAGCGCTGACCATCTTTAAAATCCATTCTCTCACCTCTTATTAGCTTTATTAACAGGATCACTGGCCCCTCCCTTTAAAGGAGCGCTGACCATCTTTAAAATCCATTCTCTCACCTCTTATTAGCTTTATTAACAGGATCACTGACCCCTCCCTTTACAGGAGCGCTGACCATCTTTAAAATCCATTCTCTCACCTCTTATTAGCTTTATTAACAGGATCACTGGCCCCTCCCTTTAAAGGAGCGCTGACCATCTTTAAAATCCATTCTCTCACCTCTTATTAGCTTTATTAACAGGATCACTGGCCCCTCCCTTTACAGGAGCGCTGACCATCTTTAAAATCCATTCTCTCACCTCTTATTAGCTTTATTAACAGGATCACTGGTCTTAATAAGTTTGTATAAGTGGCTGAATCAATTTTTGCGTTTGAATGTCAGTGAGATCCAGAATTTATCGCCACCCTTCATTTCAGCCTCTGACCTAAGATGGCCGCCACACCTAGGTCACGTGACTCGCTGGCTTGCGGTTGCTGAAGACTTAACGTTCTGAGATACTGTCTTCATTCTGTGATTCTCTAGGTCCAGTTTGATCGCGTTACAACAAAAATGCAGCCGATTGTATTGTCTGATTGTGTGGGATCTCTCTGGTCAGCCTTGTGTCACAGAGCATGCAGGGTGGTTATGATTGGGGTCACAAAAGGAGTAGACAAAGGGGCATTCAGAACAGAAAATAGGAGGCACTTTTTTACACAGAGAATTGTGAGGGTCTGGAATCAACTCCCCAGTAATGTTGTTGAAGCTGACACCCTGGGATCCTTCAAGAAGCTGCTTGATGAGATTCTGGGATCAATAAGCTACTGACAACCAAACAAGCAAGATGGGCGAATGGCCTCGTTTGTAAACTCTCTGATGGTCTTATGATTCTCCAGGCAAAACTTGTCTGATGTTTTTTGTGTTTTTAGGACCCGGCCTGTCTGCAGCACAGCTTGAAATCCAGCAGGTGAACGGGATCGTGGGGGAATCGTTCACTTTCCCTGTGGCAATACCGAACCTAACTGCTGAAATAGAGGTCCACTGGAGATATGGAGCAGCAGATCCACATGGGTTTATAGCAAGACTTCAGGATGGGAAGATTAAGACCGATTTTAATGAGAGATTTAATTCAAGACTGCAGTTGAACAGGAGCACCGGCTCCCTGCAGATCAACAATTTAAGCACAAAAGACAGCGGGTTTTACCAAGTGGAGACAGTGAAGGACATATATAGCAAGAGATTGCACCTGTCCGTTTACAGTAAGTGCCAGATTTCAACTAATCTAACTCACTCTTTCATTCTTTCTTTCTTTCTTTCATTCTTTCTTTCTTTCAGCTGAAACTATAACAGTTTCATCCATAACCTGAAAACAGTGAATAAAGTTAAGACCTTCTAAAAGGAATTAAACTGAAGACTGGTTAAATCTTTTCTCGGTCAATGTATTTTGCTTGTGAAACTAAAGCTGGGGGCCTTCCCTGTGCTTTACCAGACCTCTCTGTGCTTTACAATGCTTCCCTATGCTTTACCAGACCTATGTGTGCTTTACAATGCTTCCCTATGCTTTACCAGACCTATGTGTGCTTTACAATGCTTCCCTGTGCTTTACCAGACCTATGTGTGCTTTACAATGCTTCCCTATGCTTTACCAGACCTCTCTGTGCTTTACAATGCTTCCCTATGCTTTACCAGACCTCTCTGTGCTTTACAATGCTTCCCTATGCTTTACCAGACCTCTCTGTGCTTTACAATGCTTCCCTATGCTTTACCAGACCTCTCTGTGCTTTACAATGCTTCCCTATGCTTTACCAGACCTCTCTGTGCTTTACAATGCTTCCCTGTGCTTTACCAGACCTCTCTTGGCGTCTACATTTCGTTTAATTTCCTTAAGTTTGAAAATAATTCTGTTTTAGATGTTTAAACTTTTAACCCATTCTGAATATTTGTATTTATTTATTTTTACTTCTGAAAAAAGCTCATTTTAATATGATATTAAAACAGGAACAAACTCCTAACATTAGAGACACTGAGATGCTACGCAGAAGCCCCTTTCTGTATCGTTCATGGTTGGGTTTTGTTCCCTTCCACAGCCCCTGTGCCAGAGCCTGCTGTCAAGCTGGTCCATGCAGGCAGGGCGCAGGGTAACGGCAGTTGCACTCTGCTGTGCTTTGCGGGAAACGCCAGCGAAGGGACCACCGTGTCCTGGATGAGAGACGGGAAGCCGCTCCACACAACAGAACTGGAGCTCTCTCAAGACATGCAAGGGGGCAACTTTTCCTACACCTGTGTGGCCAGCAACCGTGCCAGCAACCGGACCACCACTGTGACACCATCGGAGTACTGCGACGAAAGAAAAGATAACACAGGTGACTGTTTGCGTTTACCCGGTTTCTTCAGTTTGAATCAGAAGGCTAATCATTGAATACTGCAGGTAGGATAACCATCACGCCTTGTTTAGGGTTGTAAGATATATTTGAACTGGTTGTTTATTTTGGTCCTCAGGTGGTCCTGAAAACCCGATGAGTCGCATTTTGATTCCTGTGCTAGTGATTGCTGGGATCGGGGTCCTGGCAGTCATTTTGATGACACTGTATCTCAGGAAAAAGAAGACAGAGTTTGAGAAAGAAGGCAGGTACTTGTTTTATAGCTGAAAACCCCTTTAATCGCGAGTGAAGGTCACTCTTTAGCACTGGCAGGATCAGAGTCTCGGGGTGTGTGGAGGCTGTCTGTGTGTCTGTCTGTGGAGGCTGTCTGTCTGTCTGTCACACTTACATATATATACAGCATACAGAGAGAGAGACGCTTGTCCGGTTTTTGGTCAAACTTAGTGAGGGGTGCCCCCAGCCCATACGTTATGGAGGACGTATTTAAATATACGTTTGACGGTGTAATGCAGTTTAAGCACAGGTCGAGCAGTTTATCTTTGACCTTTTATATAGAAAAAATAAAAAAAAAAACTTGCTCAAACAAGAGTTTGTTGTCTAAACAGCACGCCAAGCCTTGCAGTATTATTGCAAAACAACATTTCCCATAATCGTCGACACAGACGTCAGCTGGATGATACCGGCGCAGTCCTGCGTGAATACCCGGTGAACCCAATCCATCTCTAATGCTCTGTTCTGTTGCAATAAATAGCTTTTTTTGTTTTTGTTTCTTCACTGTGCCGCTCCTGTGAGTTAGGACCAATTCACAATACAATAACTACGGCAGCGCAGCTAGAATTGAAGAGCAGCTCCTGAACTCGCAAAAGCAACACAGACTGAGCAAAAACAATGTAATACAGCCCAGTCCGGCTCATTGCAGTTAAAGAACTACAGCTCCCAGCATCCCTCACCATTGCCGCGGGTGCAGAGGCATGCTGGGAGCTGTAGTCCTATAGCCAGGGCTGTCCCGATTCACAATACAATAACGTTGCCAGCGCAGCTAGAACTGAAGAGCAGCTCCTGAACTCACAGTCAAAGCAACACAGACTGATGTGAGTTTCACATGTAAAAGCAAGCCCAGTCCGCTCATTACATTATGTCGAAATCAGGCAGCTAACAAGCATTCGCCTCGCGCAATTGCCGCGCGGGTGCAGGTCATGCTGGGAGCTGTAGTCCTATACCGAGGGCTGTCCCGTTCACAATACAATAACGTTGCCAGCGCAGCTAGAACTGACAGAGCATCCTGAAGATCATCGGCAAAGCCACACAGGGCTCCATTTCATGATAAAAGCATCCCGCCGCAACAGGGTGAAGGCTAATAAGTTATGTTTGCAACGGGTGTAATATACAATCTATACTTCTCGCGCAGATTATCCTGCCCAGATTATGCCGTTAGTCCACTACAAAAGCAACGCAGACTGAGCAAAAACAATGTAATACAGCCCAGTCCGGCTCATTGCAGTTAAAGAACTACAGCTCCCAGCATCCCTCGCCATTGCCGCGGGTGCAGAGGCATGCTGGGAGCTGTAGTCCTATAGCGAGGGCTGTACCGATTCACAATACAATAACGTTGCCAGCGCAGCTAGAATTGAAGAGCGGCTCCTGAACTCACAGTCAAAGCAACACAGACTTTTCAACATGTTAAAAGAAACGCAGTATTAAAACGTTTAAGGTTTAGTAAAATAATAATAATAATAAATAATAATAATAATAATAATTATTATTATTATTATTATATGGTATTTTTATTTATTCATTAGACAACCAAACATTTTTTTTTTTTTTTTTTAAATCTTTGGCTACAGTTTCACTGCAGTCAGGAACTCCAGATTATTTTGCACCCTTTTGCGTGCCCTTTGAAAGGTCCTCAGATTGAACTCCCTCAAGCGTTCCTTGTTTTTAATCCTCCTTCTCCTGTTTTAAAGGTTACACGGCTTCCAGAAACTCGGGTGATATCGAGTACTCAGAAATTATGAACACAGTGTCTCCTACTGGCAGAGGACAGGTCAGTACTCCTTCAGACAGGTCGAAGCAAGGACAAAGTTAGATTTGTCGCCTGTCCTCATTGGAGCCCGTTAGCTGCAGCCGGACTTCTCTGAGAGTAAATCCCATACTCAGAGTGTCAACCTCAAAGCCTTCGAAGCGTTCACACCGCGATAGGGTCTGCAGAAGCAGATTCAGTAGGGCAATATCATTCATTCTACACGTGTTTCTAAGTGTCGGGCGGTCTCTCTCTCTCTCTCTCTCTCTCTCTCTCTCTCTCTCTCTCTCTGTTCGTGTTGAGAGTGTGTTTCATTATCTTGCACTCTTCCTATGACAGACCCTCCCTCCCTCCTCTCTCTTCTCTCCCCCTCTCCCCCTCCTCTCTCCCCTCCCATCTACTCTCTCTCCTCTCCTATCTCCTCTCTCCCCTCTCCTCCCCTCTCCTCTCCTCCCTCTCCTCTCTCCCCTCCCCTCTCTCCCTCTCCCCTCTCCCTGTAACTCAGTTTTTTTTATCAGCTGATCTTTGGTGTCTCTCTTATAATCTGACTCAAGAAGGGAGCACTAGATTGTCAGACACTGCTCTCGAAACTTAGCTCACAAAAAAAGTTTTTTGTTGTTTCTTTAAACAATGTGAGCTTCTCTGAAACAGATAACAGCTTGGTTTTGTTTGTTTGGTTTTTTTTAATGACTCAGTCTCCAGACACTGAATCAGCCTTTTGTCAGCATCTGTCTTTGATATTTAAGACTTTGTGTTGTAACTTAATAGCATTACACCCTAAAGGCAGAAATAGAATCCACTAAAAGCACAATATAAACTATTTAAACCATGAGATAAACTTTCTGGAAAGTGCCTATAAATAAGAACGCCGAGAGCATGCATCAGAAATGACCTGTATGTTCTGTTTACACGTGGAAAACTGTGACAGACAGACAGACAGGCAGACAGACAGCTTAGATATACCGGTAACCCGACTTCTAGTGGAAACGTTAACCATTGAATTTACACAGAAGACACTGAGAAAGACTTCTAGTGGAAACGTTTGCCATTGAATTGACACTGAAGACACTGAGAAAGACTTCTAGTGGAAACGTTTGCCATGAATGCATTACATTTTTTTTAGTATTTGTAAACATTTCAAAGCGTTTTGTTTTTTTTCAGTCTATGTATGTTTAATGCAATAGGAGATACTGCAGATTTCCTTTCTGGCTTTCCTCCTAACAGCATCTATCAGAACTGGCTCCATGTCAAACGAGAGGCAAACTGACGACCATCTACGATGAACTGCGGCAGCCACCGAGCTCCGGAGAAGCACTGTGCTGACGCGGGGCGGAGACAGCTATTGACGGCTATTGTTCTGCATTTAAAACACATTCTCTTACCTCGCATCAGCGCTGGTAACATTGTGACCCCACCAATGACGCGATCAGCATGGCTGGTGGATCCCCACCCCAAACCCTAACCTAACCAACCCAACCTCTTAACTTAACCCACCCCCACCCCAACCCAACCCCCATCCCACCCCACCCACCCCACCCAACCCAACGCCCAACCCACCCCAACCCCAACCTAACCTAACCTAACCTAACCTAACCACCCCAACCCCACCCCAACCAACACCAACCCCAACCCAACCCAACCCAACCCCACCCAACCTAACTTAACCCACCCCACCCCAACCCAACCTACACCCACACCACCACCCCCACCCCAACCACCCAACCCAACCCAACCCAACCCAACCAACCCAAACCTAACCTAACCTAACCCACCCCACCCCCAACCCCACCCCACACCCACCCCCACACCCCCACCCACCCCACCCCAACCCAACCCAACCCCAACCCGTTGGGTCCTCAACCTAACCTTGGGTTAACCCGTGTGCCAACCCAACCAACCCAACCCAAACCAACCCACCCCACCCCAACACCCCACCCCCACCCCACCCCAACCCAACCCAACCCAACCACACCACAGCCCAACCCAACCCAACCCAACCCAACCCAACCCAACCCAACCCAACCCAACCCAACCCAACCCAACCCAACCCAACCCAACCCAAGCCACCACAAACCCTACCCACCACCATACCCAACCCAACCCACCCAACCATAACCCAACCTAAGGTGTGTTTTGGAACCCAATTGGATTGGGTGGTGTGGGGTTGGTGTTGGGTTGGCCCCACACCCCAAACCACACCCAACCTTGGGGGGGGTAACCTAACCTAACCCACCCCACCCACCTAACCCACCCCCCAACCCAACCAACCAACCTAACCTGAAACCCAACCCTATTTGGACCTAAACCCACCCCAACCCACCCCAACCCAACCTTAACCCAACCCAACCTATTGGCTTGGGTGGGTTGGGTTGGATTGGTGGGGGGGGGTTGGGTTGGGTTGAGTGGGGTTGCACCCAACCCAGGCCCAAACCCCACCCAACCTAACCTAACCTAACCCAACCCACCCACCCAACCCAACCTAACCCAACCACCCAACCCACCCAACCTAAACCCAACCTAACCTAACCCCAACCAAACCTTGACCTAACTCCAACCCCCCACCCCACCCCAACCCAACCCAACCAACCCAACCCAACCCAACCCCAACCCAACCTAACCTAACCCACATTTGGGTTGTTGGAAGTGGGTTTGACCTTAGCACTCCCTGAAAGCAGTCAGTGGGTTTGACCAATTAGCAATCGTTTCCATAGCAATAAACTGGGACTCATTTACTTCCATTCGTTGAAACTTTAGCAACTCCTGAAGCAGTCAAGTGGCCAATAAAATCAGACAATTATAATTGAAAAATTATAATGAAACATTGTCGAACAGCCCAGCTCTTTCAAACGAGTGCCATTGTGTTGTGGGAATGGACAAAAAAAACCCCAAAAAAACGCGTTGTTGAGGGAGGAGGGAGAGCGACTTCGAGGTGATCCTCAGATGGGAAATTCTCTCTCTCTGTCCAGACGAGCGCTCCCGAGTGAATGCTGAGAAATGTACCGACCAGCTGACTCTTGATGTGCGATTGAAATATTTCAAAAGTAGATGGCAAATGTGACGCGTGACGCAAAACAAGAAGGTGCGCAGGTAACTCCTGGGACAGATTTAACCGCTGTGAGGACGGGGTTCATTTCAATGAGGCATTAGTCTAATTTCATTCAGCAGTGTTTGCAACACGCATTATTTAACACGTGTGAATGTTGTGGTTTTATTTTTGTAATTAAATGTTTGTTTGTTTGTTTGTTTTTTGCACAATAATTGTACTATATTGTAATATATTGACTCACGTGAGCAGCGGGAACTTTTTTGCACTACCAGCTGGTTCTTTGAGGAAGTTAAAATGACAAACAAAGCCACAGACACGCACGCACGCACACAGAAAGACACTTTGTGGAAGATCCTTGTAGAAATTAAATAAATGCACGACCTATCATTATAGGTGTTACTAGAAGTTCAGCATAGAAATACAATGTCAATTTGTATAATAATAATAACAATAAGTGTTGTTGTTTAAGAAATGTGTTTTAGTGGCGTTCCTGTAACTTCAGATTTAGGACTGCACCCCCTGCGCCTTACCTGTGTGTCGGGGACACGGGTGGCTGTCTTCACCTGCAAGACGATAACAACCGGAGCTTTAGCTGTGGGTCATCTCGTTGCCAAAATGCTTTACTGTCACAGCCTTCTGGAAAAATAAATAAATAAATGAAAATACTACAAACGCCGGCTCTCCTCCTTTCTTCTTCCAGCCTTTACTCCGAAACAAGTAACTCTCTTGTGAGGGTCACCCAAAGTCGCATTCCACATTGAACGCTATGGTTTAGATACAATGCACCCTGCTAGTATGAACAGAGGAGAGGTAAGTGATGAATCTTCCACTCCAGTTATTATAGAAATAAGCTATTCAGCTGCAACCAACCGCTAACTACCCTATTTTACAAAGTTACCACGTGCTTCTTTCCCACGCATATGCGATCATTGCGATCATTCTGAACCTAACTTACCTGAGCCACAGTACTCATTAAGCAAACTGGTCAAACATTATCAGCACATTGAAATTAATAGGATTGATCAGGACAATGTCTTTAATTTGATTGATCAGGACAATGTCTTCAATTTGATTGACCGGCACATTTTCACTCTAGATAAGGATTATAGAGGGAGTTCCAATTAAGACTCAAGTCAATGTTTTCAACCCCCGCTTCTTGTCTTCTTGTACGGTGTTTTGCTTCGGTTGTTCGGGGTGGTTCGGGGTTCGGCCGCTGCGATTGGGACATCTCGGCACACGGGACAGCTAACGGAAGACCGCAGGGTGAGCTGGAAAAACTCCCACCTGTTTCATTAACACTGTGTTCTCTGTTTAATTTGTTGAAGTGTCTGCTTTGTTCTTGTTTGTAACTCGCTGAACGAGTTGTATCGGCTATACTATTCACATGAAAGCTGTCTGTTTATTCAAGGTGATGCCGGAGGGCACACACAGCTGTCTAAATTCTAAAAGGTATTGACAGTGTCGACCCAAGGGACTTTTTCAGCCTGAAAAAAGAAACAAGGACCAGGGGTCACAAATGGAGATTAGATAAAGGGGCATTCAGAACAGAAAATAGGAGACACAGAGAATCGTGAGGGTCTGGAATCAACTCCCCAGTAATGTTGTTGAAGCCGACACCCTGGGATCCTTCAAGAAGCTGCTTGATGAGATTCTGGGATCAATAAGCTACTGACAACCAAACGAGCAAGATGGGTCGAATGGCCTCCTCTCGTCTGTAAACTTTCTTATGTTCTTATGTTCTTCTGTAAACAAACTCATTTAACCAATCCCGCCACCTGTATATAAGTTTAAAAGCACAGCAAAGGGCAATAAAGAAATATAAGAAATGCGCAACTAGGATGAAGTGCAAATTAGGGTCAGGCGAGAGCGATTCACGATTCACGAGCGACATTGTTCTGCAATTAACAGCTTTAAAAAAAAAAAAAAAAAAAACTAGTTTAACTAGCAAACAGAATCGTCTCAAAATACGTTTAAAGGGAGGTCATGTGATCACAAATAAAACCTCAAAATTTAAATCTATAAATAATGTTTATTTTCTTCTTCTTTCATCAGTTCCCCTGAACAGCTGTCCGAAATCAAACCATATTGTCTCCTTACAATGCAGAGCTGACAGCAATATAATGATAAATGATATGTGCTGGTGGGGTTATGTAAGCATAGGTTAGCCTTTACAAAGGTTTCCCACAGTAAAAGCACAGGGAAGAATTGTAAAGCACAGAGAGGTCTGGTAAAGCATAGGGAAGCATTGTAAAGCACAGAGAGGTCTGGTAAAGCATAGGGAAGCATTGTAAAGCACAGAGAGGTCTGGTAAAGCATAGGGAAGCATTGTAAAGCACAGAGAGGTCTGGTAAAGCATAGGGAAGCATTGTAAAGCACAGAGAGGTCTGGTAAAGCATAGGGAAGCATTGTAAAGCACAGAGAGGTCTGGTAAAGCACAGAGAGGTCTGGTAAAGCATAGGGAAGCATTGTAAAGCACAGAGAGGTCTGGTAAAGCATAGGGAAGCATTGTAAAGCACAGAGAGGTCTGGTAAAGCACAGGGAAGCATTGTAAAGCACAGAGAGGTCTGGTAAAGCATAGGGAAGCATTGTAAAGCACAGAGAGGTCTGGTAAAGCATAGGGAAGCATTGTAAAGCACAGAGAGGTCTGGTAAAGCACAGAGAGGTCTGGTAAAGCATAGGGAAGCATTGTAAAGCACAGAGAGGTCTGTTAAAGCATAGGGAAGCATTGTAAAGCACAGAGAGGTCTGGTAAAGCACAGGGGAGCATTGTAAAGCACAGAGAGGTGTGGTAAAGCATAGGGAAGCATTGTAAAGCACAGAGAGGCCTTAAAGCATAGTACAAAACAGAAACTACTGCAAATGCAGAGTACAACGAAAGGAAACTTTACCGTGGCAAACTTTTATAAAAGGAGGGCAACAAAAATACAAAATATGTCTCATTTAGACTTGTTTGAGGGAGACTCGTGCAAAAGTGTGGTTTTCCTTGGCATCTGGACAGCAGACAAAACGAAAACACTGTTATTTAAACAATGAGGCTGTAACACATAAACAAGACCGCACCGGAAACTGAAGAGAGAAACCGTTAACCCACCACTCATCTAACCGCCGCCCCCTTAACAACCCTCCCCACCCCACCCGCTGCTTTATTTCTTACGTAATACCGCCCTCTTGTGGCTATTTCTGAGAAATGAAAAATCAGTCTATCGCAGAGGAGCTTTACAAATATTTCTATATCTCTTACCTCGTGTGTAAAAAACAGTCGGTATTTTAAAAACAAAACGCTCTAAATATGAATATATATATATCTATCTATCTATCTATCTCCTCTCTCTCTCTCTCTCTCTTTCTCTCTCTCTCTCTCTCTTAGATATATCATATATATATATTAATATATGTAATACAGTACATGTAAACAATGTCAACAAACGTCTGCTGAGAACATTTTAAAAGATTTCTGTACATCGTAAATCCGCGGATTTTGTGTAAATTCACAGATTCACAATTTGTATTTATAAAATTAATCCTCTTTATTTAAAATGTAAGTTTTTTTTTTTTTTTTTTAAAGTCGGTTTTATTATTTTTTAGTAATTATCTATATTCTATATATATATATATATATATATATATATATATATAATATAAATAATATATACATTAACTGGATTCGTCTCCCTGTCATTTAAAAAGTCTCTTTCTAACTGCATCGTTACGGTAACTGACTCGGATTTTGTTAAACGAAACTTGTATTAATTCTGTAAATACAAAACAGCTCCCACGATGTATAAATACAAAATAACAAGGAACTGAAGCCTAAAAACGATCCTTTTCTTGGTGTGTTTTAAAAGCAGATAAAGACCCCCCCACCCCCCTAACAGAGCCCGGATAGCGAGTCTAGCAGAGTCCGGATAGCGAGTCTAGCAGATTCCGGATAGGTGATTCTTTCAGAGCCCGGATAGCGAGTCTAGCAGAGTCCGGATAGCGAGTCTAGCAGAGTCCGGATAGCGAGTCTAGCAGAGTCCGGATAGCGAGTCTATAGCAGAGTCCGGATAGCGAGTCTAGCAGATTCCGGATAGGTGATTCTTTCAGAGCCCGGATAGCGAGTCTAGCAGAGTCCGGATAGCGAGTCTAGCAGAGTCCGGATAGCGAGTCTTTCAGAGTCCGGATAGCGAGTCTAGCAGAGTCCGGATAGCGAGTCTAGCAGAGTCCGGATAGCGAGTCTCACAGAGTCCGGATAGCGAGTCTAGCAGAGCCCGGATAGCGAGTCTAGCAGAGTCCGGATAGCGAGTCTAGCAGAGTCCGGATAGATGATTCTTTCAGAGCCCGGATAGGATTTTGTTTCATTATTGTTATAATTATTATTTACTTATGTTTATGATGTATTATGGGTTGTGCATCTATCTATCTATCTGTCATCACTATGGGATGTGTTGTACATTTAGTTAACTATGGGATGTATTTACATTTTGCTAACTATGGGGCTCTTATCAAACATGTATTTATATTAAACTTCAATATATAATGTAAATGCCAGTAAGTCTGTATTTAAAAACAAAAACAAACAAACAAACAAAAAAAAAAACCGTTGCAGTTCCTAAGACATCCGCAAGGGGGCAGCACATCTCCAGAAACACTACAGTGCGGTAATTGCGGAAGTTTGCGCGTCAGAGGGGATGTAGCTCGTTTGTAAAGCACGTGCTTTGCATGGATGAGGGCCCCGGGTTCAATCGCCAGCTCTTACTTCTTTTAAATCTATAAAGGCGATTGTGATTAACATTATCTAGCCGAACTTATTGAGAGTATCCGATTCTGCGGATATAGGGGTGTCTCTGTAGTCCCAAAATCAACTGGGGGAGACGGTTCCTAATAAAGTGGCCGGGCAAGGTTAATTCTAGCGATCTCTCCACAAAGACACATAATTCATTTTGAATGAAACAGGGATCCTGTTAATAAAGCTAATAAGAGGTGAGAGAATGGATTTTAAAGATGGTCAGCGCTCCTGTAAAGGGAGGGGCCAGTGATCCTGTTAATAAAGCTAATAAGAGGTGAGAGAATGGATTTTAAAGATGGTCAGCGCTCCTTTAAAGGGAGGGGCCAGTGATCATGTTAATAAAGCTAATAAGAGGTGAGAGAATGGATTTTAAAGATGGTCAGCGCTCCTGTAAAGGGAGGGGTCAGCGATCCTGTTAATAAAGCTAATAAGAGGTGAGAGAATGGATTTTAAAGATGGTCAGCGCTCCTTTAAAGGGAGGGGCGAGTGATCCTGTTAATAAAGCTAATAAGAGGTGAGAGAATGGATTTTAAAGATGGTCAGCGCTCCTGTAAAGGGAGGGGCCAGTGATCCTGTTAATAAAGCTAATAAGAGGTGAGAGAATGGATTTTAAAGATGGTCAGAGCTCCTGTAAAGGGAGGGGTCAGTGATCCTGTTAATAAAGCTAGTAAGAGGTGAGAGAATGGATTTTAAAGATGGTCAGCGCTCTTGTAAAGGGAGGGGCCAGTGATCCTGTTAATAAAGCTAATAAGAGGTGAGAGAATGGATTATCTTATAAAACCACTCCACAGTCAAAGCACAGAAAGGTCTGGTAAAGCACAGGGAAGCATTGTAAAGCACAGAGAGGTCTGGTAAAGCATAGGGAAGCATTGTAAAGCACAGAGAGGTCTGGTAAAGCATAGGGAAGCATTGTAAAGCACAGAGAGGTCTGGTAAAGCATAGGGAAGCATTGTAAAGCACAGAGAGGTCTGGTAAAGCATAGGAAAGCATTGTAAAGCACAGAGAGGTCTGGTAAAGCATAGGAAAAGCATTGTAAAGCACAGAGGGGTCTGGTAAAGCATAGGAAAGCATTGTAAAGCACAGAGAGGTCTGGTAAAGCATAGGAAAGCATTGTAAAGCACAGAGAGGTCTGGTAAAGCACAGAGAAGCACTGTAAAGCATGTCAAAGCATATTGAAACACATAGTTTTATATATTACACAGCAACACAAAACATGATTCAGACAGTCCCCCTGAGTTTCAATCTGCATAGTTTTATATATTAGTGATATTAAACTGCAGTTACAATGTAATTCCAGCCCAGTCCAGTGATATTAAACTGCAGTTACAATGTAATTCCAGTCCAGTCTAGTGATATTAAACTGCAGTTACAATGTAATTCCAGCCCAGTCCAGTGATATTAAACTGCAGTTACAATGTAATTCCAGCCCAGTCCAGTGATATTAAACTGCAGTTACAATGTAATTCCAGTCCAGTCTAGTGATATTAAACTGCAGTTACAATGTAATTCCAGCCCAGTCTAGTGATATTAAACTGCAGTTACAATGTAATTCCAGTCCAGTCCAGTGATATTAAACTGCAGTTACAATGTAATTCCAGTCCAGTCCAGTGATATTAAACTGCAGTTACAATGTAATTCCAGCCCAGTCCAGTGATATTAAACTGCAGTTACAATGTAATTCCAGTCCAGTGATATTAAACTGCAGTTACAATGTAATTCCAGTCCAGTCTAGTGATATTAAACTGCAGTTACAATGTAATTCCAGTCCAGTCCAGTGATATTAAACTGCAGTTACAATGTAATTCCAGTCAGTCTAGTGATATTAAACTGCAGTTACAATGTAATTCCAGTCCAGTCTAGTGATATTAAACTGCAGTTACAATGTAATTCCAGTCCAGTCCAGTGATATTAAACTGCAGTTACAATGTAATTCCAGTCCAGTCCAGTGATATTAAACTGCAGTTACAATGTAATTCCAGTCCAGTCCAGTGATATTAAACTGCAGTTACAATGTAATTCCAGTCCAGTCCAGTGATATTAAACTGCAGTTACAATGTAATTCCAGTCCAGTCTAGTGATATTAAACTGCAGTTACAATGTAATTCCAGCCCAGTCTAGTGATATTAAACTGCAGTTACAATGTAATTCCAGTCCAGTCTAGTGATATTAAACTGCAGTTACAATGTAATTCCAGTCCAGTCCAGTGATATTAAACTGCAGTTACAATGTAATTCCAGTCCAGTCCAGTGATATTAAACTGCAGTTACAATGTAATTCCAGTCCAGTCCAGTGATATTAAACTGCAGTTACAATGTAATTCCAGCCCAGTCCAGTGATATTAAACTGCAGTTACAATGTAATTCCAGCCCAGTCCAGTGATATTAAACTGCAGTTACAATGTAATTCCAGTCCAGTCTAGTGATATTAAACTGCAGTTACAATGTAATTCCAGTCCAGTCAGTGATATTAAACTGCAGTTACAATGTAATTCCAGCCCAGTCCAGTGATATTAAACTGCAGTTACAATGTAATTCCAGTCCAGTCCAGTGATATTAAACTGCAGTTACAATGTAATTCCAGTCCAGTCCAGTGATATTAAACTGCAGTTACAATGTAATTCCAGTCCAGTCCAGTGATATTAAACTGCAGTTACAATTTAATTCCAGTCCAGTGATATTAAACTGCAGTTACAATGTAATTCCAGCCCAGTCCAGTGATATTAAACTGCAGTTACAATGTAATTCCAGTCCAGTCTAGTGATATTAAACTGCAGTTACAATGTAATTCCAGTCCAGTCCAGTGATATTAAACTGCAGTTACAATGTAATTCCAGCCCAGTCCAGTGATATTAAACTGCAGTTACAATGTAATTCCAGTCCAGTCCAGTGATATTAAACTGCAGTTACAATGTAATTCCAGTCCAGTCCAGTGATATTAAACTGCAGTTACAATGTAATTCCAGTCCAGTCCAGTGATATTAAACTGCAGTTACAATGTAATTCCAGCCCAGTCCAGTGATATTAAACTGCAGTTACAATGTAATTCCAGCCCAGTCCAGTGATATTAAACTGCAGTTACAATGTAATTCCAGCCCAGTCCAGTGATATTAAACTGCAGTTACAATGTAATTCCAGCCCAGTCCAGTGATATTAAACTGCAGTTACAATGTAATTCCAGTCCAGTCCAGTGATATTAAACTGCAGTTACAATGTAATTCCAGTCCAGTCTAGTGATATTAAACTGCAGTTACAATGTAATTCCAGTCCAGTCCAGTGATATTAAACTGCAGTTACAATGTAATTCCAGTCCAGTCCAGTGATATTAAACTGCAGTTACAATGTAATTCCAGTCCAGTGATATTAAACTCCAGTCCAGTGATATTAAACTGCAGTTACAATGTAATTCCAGTCCAGTCCAGTGATATTAAACTGCAGTTACAATGTAATTCCAGTCCAGTCCAGTGATATTAAACTGCAGTTACAATGTAATTCCAGTCCAGTCAAGTGATATTAAACTGCAGTTACAATGTAATTCCAGTCCAGTCCAGTGATATTAAACTGCAGTTACAATGTAATTCCAGTCCAGTCCAGTGATATTAAACTGCAGTTACAATGTAATTCCAGCCCAGTCCAGTGATATTAAACTGCAGTTACAATGTAATTCCAGCCCAGTCCAGTGATATTAAACTGCAGTTACAATGTAATTCCAGTCCAGTCCAGTGATATTAAACTGCAGTTACAATGTAATTCCAGTCCAGTCCAGTGATATTAAACTGCAGTTACAATGTAATTCCAGTCCAGTCCAGTGATATTAAACTGCAGTTACAATGTAATTCCAGTCCAGTCCAGTGATATTAAAACTGCAGTTACAATGTAATCCAGCCCAGTCCAGTGATATTAAACTGCAGTTACAATGACATTAGTCACTAGGTCAGATAGATATCAATACTATCATATAGGTAATATCATATATCAAGCATATATATCAGATATATAATATATATTAAATTCGTGGGTCAGTCATTTCATGTAATATGTGTGTGTGTGTAATCTGTAGTTGAATGAGGGAGGGGAAACTAGAGAGAGAGAGAGAGAGAGAGAGAGAGAGAGAGAGAGACTGACTCTGCAATGTCTTATTTTGGTCATTCTTTTTTTTTTTTCTGTCCTGTTTTACAAAAAAAAAAAAAGCCTCAAATGACTTCCGTTTCCGGATTCCGGAATACTGGGAGTGGTAGGAAAGGTGAAACAATAATAATAATAATAAATAATTTGGAAAAAGTCGGGTTCTCAATCCCTCTCTCTCCCTCTGGACAGCGTCTCTGCAAAACCAGTTATTATTCTTATTTTTTGCAATCGTTTTAAATTGTGTTTACTTGATAAATTCGGTACGCAAGTTTTGACTTCTGCATTATATTTTCCTAGTTTTCTGACTTTATTGTCAATATTTTTATAACTATTTTTCTTCTTCTTGTTGTTTTTTGCAACAACCGGGAACAGACTTGCCTCGTCGTGCGACATTGTTGCAGCGGAAGAAAACTTCTGAATCGCAGTACGTACAACACAACAAAACAAACAAACAACGTTTTGTCTTTAAATTGTGTAATCTAGAATACATGTGTTACAGTGTTTCGAGTCGGGCAGAATCGCCAGAAACCTGCTTCGTCCGCCGTACTGTCTGTCTGTCTATCTGTCTGTCTGTCTGTCTGTCTGTCTGTCTATCTATCCATCGCACTGTATTTACAAACTGTTCGTAAATTGCGTTTTATCAATCTGTCTGTGTAGCTTGCTATCGCTAGTGAATTCTGGATTAATAACGCAAATGTAGTCTATGTATCGATGTATCGAACGATAGCGATCTACTATTAATACCTATATACTAATATCTATCTATTCGATCTATATATCAGATATCTGTACTAACTATATCTACTATAGCTAAGATGTCTGGATCTGCAACAGACAGATAGATATCTAGATATAGATATCGATCTATCTATCTATAGAGATCTATTCTCTATATATATATATCTAGATAGCTAGACTATCTAGACTAATATAGATAGATATATCTATATATATCTAGACTATCTATAGATATCTATCTATACTATATTCTACATATCTAGATAATAGACAGATAGATATAGACAGATATATATACATATATGTGTAGACAGATAGACAGATCTATCGATAAGATGCCTAGAGTCTACTATCTGTTTTGCTGTCTGTGTCCTTCAGTACCGGAGTTCAATATTATTAAGAGTTTATAAATTCTCTTCAGTGTCTGTGTAGCACGTTGAGACTTGCATCCGGGCCCCATTCCGAACATGCCTATGGTCTTCATCACGCGGTGTACAGCTGCGTTATAAACTGTTAAATATTGTGCTCCATACAGAAGCACAAATAAAGAAATCGACATATCGTATCTATCTGTCTGTGTATATTCTGTTTTGCTGTCTGTGTCCTTCAGTACCGGAGTTCAATATTATTAAGAGTTTATAAATTCTCTTCAGTGTCTGTGTAGCACGTTGAGACTTGCATCCGGGCCCCATTCCGAACATGCCTATGGTCTTCATCACGCGGTGTACAGCTGCGTTATAAACTGTTAAATATTGTGCTCCATACAGAAGCACAAATAAAGAAATCGACAATCGTCTGTATTTGGGTTATAGATTACATATTTCAAGATTAAAATCCATTCTCTCACCTCTTATTAGCTTTATTAACAGGATCACTGGCCCCTCCCTTTAAAGGAGCGCTGACCATCTTTAAAATCCATTCTCTCGCCTCTTATTAGCTTTATTAACATGATCACTCATTTAAACTTGACAAAACTTCACTTCCCCAAAACCAGTGTTTTTCTGTAAGTTTGTTAGTGGCAGTTCTCTTTTTCCAAACAGAGAGTTCTTTATTTCTTCCATATAAAGAGAGACCTCTGGAGTTTCGGCCAGTTTCAAACAACCCAGTTTCAAGAAAGCTCTTAATATTTCTGTGCAACACAAAATTAGTACAGGAATCCTTTCCCTGAGGCAGCCTTATTTCCATAACAAGACCAGATGTTTTGCAGAGTCTCTTAAGCTGAGGGAAACTCGAAACGGTGTTTTCAATAACAGAGGTAGGTTGAAACCTGGTTCCAGGAGACAGTACTGCGTCTCCAGCCAAGCCCCGCCCGTTGTTCGCTGTTCACCTCTTTATAGACGCGCACGCTGATCAATCCTCTCCTGATCACTCGTT
Source organism: Polyodon spathula (assembly GCF_017654505.1). Classification (NCBI taxonomy): domain Eukaryota; kingdom Metazoa; phylum Chordata; class Actinopteri; order Acipenseriformes; family Polyodontidae; genus Polyodon; species Polyodon spathula. Next base: position 632,714 of record NC_054587.1, read on the forward strand.
TTATCACCAAACTCCTCAATAACATGATCCGAGTCGTTATTTTATTGCTGTATCATCTCGGAAAGCCCTGCAGGTGTCTGATGTTCTCCGAGCGCTGGGTGCAGAAGCAGCTCTCTCCTTTGTTTGTGTCCGTGTTATCTCTGTGATGCAGGGAGGGTGGGGAGGGGCTATGAGATACGCCCTTTTTTTATTGGTCTCACTCGGCCATTTTCTTGGCTTTTTCCAGCGGGGAAAAACGACCGGAGAACTGCGCTTGACGTCTTTAAACGAGGTCCTATTGGAAGAGACTCTGCAGCAGCAGCAGCAGTTGTTGATGATGCAGAGTTCGCCCCTTTGAATTAACTGCCCCCCCCCACCCCCCTTGTCTCGCAGGACATGTCTTTCAGGAGGGTGGTCCGTCAGTCCAAGTTCCGGCACGTCTTCGGGCAGGCTGTGAAGACAGACCAGTGCTACGATGACATCAGAGTGTCCAGGGTGACGTGGGACAGCTCCTTCTGCGCCGTCAACCCCAAGTTTGTGGCCGTCATCGTGGAGGCCAGCGGGGGCGGGGCCTTCCTGGTGCTGCCTCTGGGAAAGGTGATTGGCTCGCTGGCGTGTTTGGAGTTCAGGGAACTACAGCTCCCAGTGTCCCTTGCTGTTGCCGCGGGTGCAGAGGCATGCTGGGAGCTGTAGTTTGAGTCAGGGCTGTACCGATTTCACTGTGTAGCGATGAATCGCAAAGCTTTCTTTACGTGCTACAAGACGGCCGCATAAAGAACTACAGCTTCCAGCATGCCTCGCCATTGCCCAGCATGTAGAGGCATGCTGGGAGCTGTAGTCCTGGCTCGCTCGCTCACTCCTCTCCTCTCCTCTGTCAGACTGGACGCATCGACAAAGCCTACCCCACTGTGTGTGGGCACACGGGACCAGTCCTGGACATCGACTGGTGTCCCCACAATGATGAGGTCATCGCCAGCGCCAGTGAAGACTGCACAGTGAGAACTGCACTGTAAGTCAACGGGTAGAAGGTCAACCCCCCCCCCCCCCCCCCCCCCCCCCCAATAAAAAAAAAAACACCCAGCTTTTTAAATTGTATTGCCCTATGCACAGCACAGCACAGCACAGCCAGGCTCTGCCCAGCACACAGCAGGCAATGCCAGCGCACTAGATTCCAGCTCTATATAGACCCCATGCTGGGTAGCTGCTGTGGTTCTGTGCAGGGCTGTGTATCAGTGTTATACAGTGCGATCCTGCCAGCATTGCCCTGTGTACAGCACAGCACAGCCAGGCTCTGCCCAGCACACAGCAGGCAATGCCAGCGCACTAGATTCCAGCTCTATATAGACCCCATGCTGGGTAGCTGCTGTGGTTCTGTGCAGGGCTGTGTATCAGTGTTATACAGTGCGGTCCTGCCAGCATTGCCCAGCACACAGCAGGCAATGCAGATTCCACACCCCATGAGGGGTAGCTGCTCTGCTGTGTATCAGTGTTATACAGAGCACACAGCAGGCAGCCATGCCAGCAATGCAGCGCACTAGATTCCAGCTCTATATAGACCCCATGTTGGGTAGCTGCTGTGGTTCTGTGCAGGGCTGTGTATCAGTGTTATACAGTGTGTGTCCCTCCTCTCTCTCGCAGGTTTGGCAGATTCCAGAGCAGGGTCTCCTCTCCCCCCTCACGGACCCCGTTGTGTCCCTCGAGGGCCACTCCAAGAGAGTGGGTATCATCACATGGCACCCCACTGCTCGCAATGTGTTGCTGAGCGCAGGTACTGTACCCCCAAACACTGTGTACCCCCCATATACTCTCCTCTCCACTCTCTTCTATTCTTTCTCCTGTCTTCTTTCTCCCTCGCCTCCCTGTCTCCCCCTCGCTGTCTCTCTCCCTCCTCTCTCGCTCACTCTCACGCTCTCTTCTCTCCCTTCTTTCTCTCTCTCCTCTCCATCTCTCATCTCTTTCTCTCCCCCTCTCTCTCCCCCTTGCTCTCTCTCCCTCCTCCTCTCTCGCTCACTCTCACGCTTTCTTCTCTCCCTTCTCTTTCTCTCTCTCCTCCCTCTCCATCTCCATCTCTCATCTCTTTCTCTCCCTCCTCTCTCCCTCTCGCTCACTCTCACGCTCTCTCTCTTCCCCCTCTCTTCTTTCTCTTTCTCTCACACTCTCTCCCTCTCTCTCCCTCTCTGTCTCTCTCTCCAGGCTGTGATAACGTTGTTCTGATCTGGAACGTGGGTTCAGGAGAGGAGTTGT
>NC_054587.1:639936-652436 GCF_017654505.1 Polyodon spathula
ATCTGCACTGTGTGAGAGTCAATGCACAGTGTGTGTGAGTGACGGGATATATTTATATAGAGAGTTTAGAACAGGGAATCTGCACTGTGTGAGAGTCAATGCACAGTGTGTGTGAGTGAGTGGATATATTTATATAGAGAGTTTAGAACAGGGAATCTGCACTGTGTGAGAGTCAATGCACAGTGTGTGTGAGTGAGTGGATATATTTATATAGAGTTTAGAATAGGGAATCTGCACTGTGTGAGAGTCAATGCACAGTGTGTGTGAGTGAGGGGATATATTTATATAGAGAGTTTAGAACAGGGAATCTGCACTGTGAGAGTCAATGCACAGTGTGTGTGAGTGAGTGGATATATTTATATAGAGAGTTTAGAACAGGGAATCTGCACTGTGAGAGTCAATGCACAGTGTGTGTGAGTGAGTGGATATATTTATATAGAGAGTTTAGAACAGGGAATCTGCACTGTGTGAGAGTCAATGCACAGTGTGTGTGAGTGAGTGGATATATTTATATAGAGAGTTTAGAATAGGGAATCTGCACTGTGTGAGTCAATGCACAGTGTGTGTGAGTGAGTGGATATATTTATATAGAGAGTTTAGAATAGGGAATCTGCACTGTGTGAGTCAATGCACAGTGTGTGTGAGTGAGTGGATATATTTATATAGAGTTTAGAATAGGGAATCTGCACTGTGTGAGAGTCAATGCACAGTGTGTGTGAGTGAGTGGATATATTTATATAGAGTTTAGAATAGGGAATCTGCACTGTGTGAGAGTCAATGCACAGTGTGTGCGAGTGAGGGGATATATTTATATAGAGAGTTTAGAATAGGGAATCTGCACTGTGTGAGAGTCAATGCACAGTGTGTGTGAGTGAGGGGATATATTTATATAGAGAGTTTAGAATAGGGAATCTGCACTGTGTGAGAGTCAATGCACAGTGTGTGTGAGTGAGGGGATATATTTATATAGAGAGTTTAGAATAGGGAATCTGCACTGTGAGAGTCAATGCACAGTGTGTGTGAGTGAGGGGATATATTTATATAGAGAGTTTAGAACAGGGAATCTGCACTGTGAGAGTCAATGCACAGTGTGTGTGAGTGAGTGGATATATTTATATAGAGAGTTTAGAATAGGGAATCTGCACTGTGTGAGAGTCAATGCACAGTGTGTGCGAGTGAGGGGATATATTTATATAGAGAGTTTAGAACAGGGAATCTGCACTGTGTGAGAGTCAATGCACAGTGTGTGTGAGTGAGGGGATATATTTATATAGAGAGTTTAGAACAGGGAATCTGCACTGTGTGAGAGTCAATGCACAGTGTGTGCGAGTGAGGGGATATATTTATATAGAGAGTTTAGAACAGGGAATCTGCACTGTGTGAGAGTCAATGCACAGTGTGTGTGTGTGTGTGTTTGAGTGCATCAGTGTGTCTCCCTCTCTGTGTGTGTGTGTTTGTGTGTAAGTGGGTTTCGGAGGGCAGCGCTGCTCTGAGGGTCCTCGGCTCGGTTGCCATGGTACCCAGCCCTGCTCAGGAAGTGGTTGTTTCTGTCACTGCAGGCCTGACTCAGAACGAGACGAGCCCAGAGCTGCAAACCACACCGAGGCTGCTGCTGAACTGAGACGGCAAAACAGCAACGAGACTGCAGCCCAGCCTGCTGGCTTGGGAAGACAAAACTGCCTAATATAGACCACTTTAAACAGGCCTGCTGGTTTCCATCTGTCCTTAGAGAAGTTTCTCCACAGCGAAGTGTAATAAAGCACAGAGAGGTCTGGTAAAGCATAGGGAAGCATTGTAAAGCACAGAGAGGTCTGGTAAAGCATAGGGAAGCATTGTAAAGCACAGAGAGGTGTGGTAAAGCACAGGGAAGCATTGTAAAGCACAGAGAGGTCTGGTAAAGCATAGGGAAGCATTGTAAAGCACAGAGAGGTCTGGTCTGTGCAACCACGGGATGACAGTACTGCCCCAACACTATGATAAGAAATTTTTCACAGGTGGGCTAATTCTCCCCCCCCCCCCCCCCCCCCCCCCCCCCCCCCCCCCCCCCCCCCCTCACCTCGTTCGAGTGAGAAGTCCCACCCGTTTATTCAAAATAAGTGACTCAACGAACGTAATCCCCATGGGGACTGAACTCCCGCCCCCCCCCCCCCCCCCCGTCCCCCCCCCCCCCCCCTCCCCGCCCCCCGAGGTAAAAGTCACCTCCCGTTTATTCAAAATAAGGACGCGACGAACATACTCCCAGCTCCCGAATAACAACGGTAAGAAAACTCGGGTTATACCGATCAGATTAACATCCGCGTGTGGACGCTGTGCGCGCCTGCGTCGCAATCCCGTAGGAAACACGCTCACGGATTCTGCAAACGCATCCTTGCAATCTTAAAACGGTGCCTGGTTACGATGGACTGAACGGGTCGATATATATATTATTATTATTATTATTTTTTTGCACGGTAGAGCTTTCGCCCTAACTGTCAGTCTAACCCGGCAACAGGACAAGATACAAGAGTGTGTTTAAATATATCGTGCAGGTAAATGATTTCCACATCAACTCCACGGCGTCAGAAACATTGTATTTATGTGTGCAAGAGGCAGGCGTGTATTTACATATCAACTGATATGCGCACAGCAAGCAGTTCGACACTCAATGAAAAATGTTACCAGATTTTAAAGTGTTATATATATGAGAGATATAGATAGATATTTATAGATAGATGGATAGATGGATAATGTATTTATTTGTACGTATTTATTCGCATATTTTTATTTATTTCTTTGCATTATTTATGTATTTATGTATAAGATTGAATATTTTAATATTTCATGCATGAGAAATCGGGGAATGGCAGACTGATGGGTTCCTATAGGCATTGTAAAGCACAGAGAGGTCTGGTAAAGCATAGGGAAGCATTGTAAAGCACAGAGAGGTGTGGTAAAGCATAGGGAAGCATTGTAAAGCACAGAGAGGTCTGGTAAAGCACAGGGAAGCATTGTAAAGCACAGAGAGGTCTGGTAAAGCACAGGGAAGCATTGTAAAGCACAGAGAGGTCTGGTAAAGCATAGGGAAGCATTGTAAAGCACAGAGAGGTCTGGTAAAGCATAGGGAAGCATTGTAAAGCACAGAGAGGTCTGGTAAAGCACAGGGAAGCATTGTTCAGCAGCTTTCCTTTGACTCTATGAAGCTGAGTGAGTTCATTCTATATAGAGGGGGTGCAATTCAATATGATAACAAGGGAACATTATTCAGCAGCTTTCACTGGACTCTATGAAGCTGAGGGAGTTCATTCTATATAGAGGGGGTGCAATTCAATATGTTAACAAGGGAACATTATTCAGCAGCTTTCATGGACTCTATGAAGCTGAGGGAGTTCATTCTATATAGAGGGGGTGCAATTCAATATGATAACAAGGGAACATTATTCAGCAGCTTTCACTGGACTCTATGAAGCTGAGGGAGTTCATTCTATATAGAGGGGGTGCAATTCAATATGTTAACAAGGGAACATTATTCAGCAGCTTTCACTGGACTCTATGAAGCTGAGGGAGTTCATTCTATATAGAGGGGGTGCAATTCAATATGTTAACAAGGGAACATTATTCAGCAGCTTTCACTGGACTCTATGAAGCTGAGGGAGTTCATTCTATATAGAGGGGGTGCAATTCAATATGTTAACAAGGGAACATTATTCAGCAGCTTTCACTGGACTCTATGAAGCTGAGGGAGTTCATTCTATATAGAGGGGGTGCAATTCAATATGCTAACAAGGGAACATTATTCAGCAGCTTTCACTGGACTCTATGAAGCTGAGGGAGTTCATTCTATATAGAGGGGGTGCAATTCAATATGATAACAAGGGAACATTATTCAGCAGCTTTCACTGGACTCTATGAAGCTGAGGGAGTTCACTCTATAGGGGTCTGCAGAGCTGTATCCAGTTTGACGAGAGCAGTTGTTTTGCAGTGGAAATGTTGCTCGCGTGAATTTTTTATTTTTTCAGTTTAGTTGCCTGTTCATCTCATCAAAGTCCTGCACCGTTTCCTGTGTGTGTGTTTCCTGTGTGTGTGTTTCCTGTGTGTGTGTTTGTATCTTTTTGCCCTCTTTTTTCATATAGCTGGAAACCTGCTTATCAAATTGTCTTATGAAACTTGTTTTGTTTTTTTTCATCCTCCACTGCTCTGCTGTTGATGCGTGTCACGCTCAGCGACTCTCTCTCACACGGAGAACTCTGACTGGGGATGTGCTGTCATGGCGATGATGTCAGTGACTGGCTGGGTTTAGCCATCTTTAGCAAATTATCTCTCCGCCTCTTCTCTCTCCTCTCATCCCCTACCCTCTCCTCTCTCTCTCTTCTCTTCCCTCTCTCCCTCTCTCCTCTCCTCTCCTCTCTTTGTTTCCACAGCCATGGCGACTGAGGATTGTTATCACCAACGTGCATTGCTCCATTTGCCACAAAAAGCAAACGCTAACGACCGCTTCTCTCCCGTTGTTTCTTATTCCAGCTCGCAAAAATGACGCAGCTCTCTGCGTTCCTCCTTTTACTCCTGCTGGCGAGCAACGCTGCCGCGGATAACTCCACAACCGGCGCCCAGCAAGCCACACTGTCACCTACCGCCCCCCCAAGCACGTATCCCGGCACGCCAACCTCCGAGACAGGGGCTCGCACCTCGACCGCCGGGAAGGAAATCCCTACGGAGACGACCGGGACGTCAGCTGCCGTTCGCGTGACAGAAGGAGCCGGTCAGAAACAAACTACCATGAAAACTCCTTGGCCTTTGAAGAAAGCAAGCCATGCAGAAATGCAGCCTCATCATGGATCTCCGCGAGTCATTTATGAAGAGCCGGGTTCGAGCCGCACCACCGTAGTCGTGCTCCTGTTCCTCCTCTTGGTGGCGCTGGCCGCCTTGCTAGTTTATTTCTACCACCGGCTCAACAGAGAGACGGAGGGAGGGTACACCTTCTCGAAGCTGTTTCCGGCGAACTCTATGGACGACTTGGGGGAGGCACGAGGACCCCGGGCGTGGCTCAGTGGGGCGCTGGCTTTCTTTAGGGACAGACAGGGGAGCGGGGGAGAGGATTTGGAGGCCGGGGGGCAGGACGAGGAGGAGGAAGACCGCGAGGAGGAAGGTTGCAAAGCAGCAGCCGCGGGAGAGAAAGAGGAGAGGCCGCCGACAGACGCAGAAAATTTGGATTCGGATTCGGGTGATTACTCCAGTATGGAGGGTTTTGATTTGGCGAAGGGGGCGAAGGGGAAGAGGGAGGGGTGAAACTCGCTTCTGAGCGATGGGGGCGAGAGGGGTTGGGAAGGGGCCGCTAAAAAGTTGACCTGCGGCCCACCCTCCTTTCTCGCCCGGACTGCACTAGACGCAACCCGCCGTTTTGACGGACCTTTGGTCTGCCAGCGGTAATTTTTAGACCTGTGACGTGACTGCGTTGTAAACGCTACGAGGCTTGGGAAACCATACGGTACCCCAAATCTGCAGGGAAAAATCATTTGGACGTGGGGGTGGGGAATGGGGGTTGTGGATTTTTGTTTCAGTGTCCTGCATTAACAATGGCTTATAAAAAAAAAAAAAAGTATATCATCTATAGGAGGAATCCTAAAGGTGCCTTAGTGTCTCTGTTAAAAGCTGAGAATCCTGCGATTTCCCAGGAATCATTTTATCTGCGAAATTGGACCGTCTCTATTTACAAACCCTGCTTGAAATGTGCTGTGATTTCAGGTACCCTGACCCTAGCCGTAGCCAGAGCACTGACCCTGACCCTGACCCTAGACATATCCCTGACCCTAACTCTAGCCATATCCCTAAACCTTAGCATATTCCTGACCCTAACCCTAGCCATACCCCTGACCCTAACACTAGCCATATCCCTCACAATAACTCTACCCATATCCCTGACCCTAGCCCTGGCCATATCCCTGACCTTAACCTTAACTCAACCCCCTAGCCCTAACCCTAACAGTTTTCTGATACAACTGTGTACTGACATATATCCTGCAAACAGATTTCCGCATCCAGTCCATCGTGACTCTGCATAGTAACACTGTACTGATGTGCAAGCGTGCGTGGCTTCCCTCAGTAACTTCTCTGTAAACACAAAGCCGTTAGAGACGTCTACATGAGATTCAGCGCGGTTTGTTACAAAGGATCCTGGGTAACTGAAACCCACGCCAATTAACAAGGGCTGAATTCCAAACGAGCAGAACTCAGAGGAATCGACAAGAATCCAGGCAGGATTCCCGTGGGACTCCAGAAGGAATTTGTTGAGAATTTATGGCAGTTATTTGAAGAAAGTGTTGCTGTTTTGTTCTGTTTGCTTTTTAAACCCAGATAAAAACGTACTGGTGCAGAAAATGAAGAACTTTTCAAATTTCAAAGGAGAAATGCTAATGAATATCATTGACAAGAAGGATGGGAACATTTCTTAAAAATTTCTATTAAGAATATATATATTTTTCAGAAATATTACTGTACATATTGCAATGTTTATGAGTGTAAAAATTAAGATTTCTTGGTCTGAAACCAGATCCTTGCCTGGGTCAGTGATTCTTTCTTATTGGAGAAAAAATTGACCCCTTCTTTCTAATGTTTGTGAATCGCTTTTTTAAATGTGTAAAATTTATAAACCAAATGATTTTTCTTTTTTTTTAATTTTAATAAACTTTAATACAATTTCAACAAGCTTGTTAAATTTTTTTGTCAGAGGGAACTGTCTGAATCGTGTTTGGTGTTGCTGTATAATATATAAAACTATGCAGATTGAAGCTCAGGGGGGTGTCTGAATCGTGTTTGGTGTTGCTGTATAATATATAAAACTATGCAGATTGAAGCTCAGGGGGGCTGTCTGAATCGTGTTTGGTGTTGCTGTATAATATATAAAACTATGCAGATTGAAGCTCAGGGGGGTGTCTGAATCGTGTTTGGTGTTGCTGTATAATATATAAAACTATGCAGATTGAAGCTCAGGGGGGTGTCTGAATCGTGTTTGGTGTTGCTGTATAATATATAAAACTATGCAGATTGAAGCTCAGGGGGGCTGTCTGAATCGTGTTTGGCAAACCACACCACGAAATGATAATTAGAAAATTCTATTTTATTCATTCAACATCCTTCAACATTTGCAGTAAGAAAGAAGATGAAAAGGCACATTTTGATATTCTGTGCAAAGCAGAATGAACGGATCTCAAAATCGAGCAAAACATCCCATTATTAAAACAAGCGTGTACTTTTTTTGTTTAAAATAAACTATATATATATCTAATATATATGATGATATAATACGCTATAATATATAAATTAACGCAGCCTATGGATAATTATTTAATAGATAATAATATTATAGATATATGAAGCAAATAAAATATTTTGTTATATTATATATATCTAGGGTGGATAAGGTATTTTCCACTAGATTAAAAAATGCCGTATATGAAACATGCCTCAATACATTGCGGCCTAACTAATACTGAGTCCATCCTCCGCTGTCTGTCCTGATCCCGGCCTCCCGACTCTTCATTCCTGTTTTTTTTTTTTTTGAAGCAAGGTGTAATATTGTACAATAAATAATATTTCCACAGAAAAAGTGATCGTGGAGATGCCGGGGATTGAACCCGGGGCCTCATACATGCAAAGCATGCGCTCTACCACTGAGCTACATCCCCGCTCCTGCTGTCCTGATCCCGGTTATCCCTCCCGACTCTTCATTCTCTTCTCTTCAATCCCGGTCGCACTGCCCTCTTGCGGCTGTCAGCGGAATTACAGTTAACTACAGGTCATCAATTAGAATTCTGAATTCCACGAACCCGGATAGCCCAGCGTTCCCGAGTCCGGATAGCGAGTCTCGCAGAGTCCGGATAGCGAGTCTAGCAGAGTCCGGATAGCGAGTCTAGCAGAGTCCGGATAGCGAGTCTCACATAGTCCGGATAGGAAACTCTTTCAGAGCCCGGATAGCTCAGTCGGTAGAGCATCAGACTTTTAATCTGAGGGTCCAGGGTTCAAGTCCCTGTTCGGGCGGAATATATTTTCGTTGTTTTTATTTAATAAATACATTATAAATAGATACAGCCCCTGACTGTATATTTACTATCCTTAATATTATCTATTATGTTTGTTGTTGTTTTTTTAGTTTTTTAGTTTTTATTTTTAATGTAAACGCTCAGTCCTTTCTAAATGCGTAATACTTTCCACTGCACGGTATTGCAATTTGATTTCAGATTCCCCTCCCCAAATATAAGAGAGATCCGTTTAATTTAAAACTCTGGTCGTTGACATTAAACTTAAATGTCTCGACAAGCTATTTTTTGAGTCACACTCCCCTCTGGCGGTAGGCTGCGGAACTGCAGAGACTCGTTGATGAGGTCACAGGCGCCGAGGCTCCTTCACGGGTGGCCGGTTAGCTCAGTTGGTTAGAGCGTGGTGCTAATAACGCCAAGGTCGCGGGTTCGATCCCCGTACGGGCCAGATCATATTTTATATTCTTTAAGAAAATTGTAATACTAATAATAATAATAATAATAAAAAAAAAAAACAATGTTAAAAATTATTATTAGTTTTATTATTATTATTATATAATATTATTATTAATGCAACAAAAAAAAAAGACAAAAAAAGACAATTTCCTCCGGTCTGAATAAGACTCAAACATTGACTTTGAAAGCATTGCGCTGCAGTAGCTAATATCAATCAATCAATCAATCAATCGCTCTCTCTAAAATAAATACACACTCTCTGTTTATAGAGACCTCCTCACGACCAAATTTTATCTCCTGCATCTACAATCTCAGCTTCTGCAAGCGAGGACCCGAGAGGCAGGTGCTCTACAACGCAGGGAGAGCGAGTCTCTGTGGTGTTGCTGGTGCAGGATATGCTTGCAGAATTGAGTGGTGAGTCGAGTCAAGGTTGCCCCTGCCCCTGCAGAAGAAACTAAAATAAACTTCATTTCAAGATGTTTTTTTTTTTTTTTTTTTGTAAAATTGCAATTGAATTTGGAATGAGTTTTTTTGTGTATCTATCTATCTATCTGTGTGTGAATCTATCTATCTATGTGTGAATCTATCTATCTATCTATGTGTGTATCTATCTATCTATATCCATATCTATCTATCTATCTATCTATCTATCTATCTATCTATCTATATATATATATATATATATATATATGCATATAATTATATATTTATATATAATATGATCTTAACATTTTGTAATTTCTGATTAATTAGGCTGTCGCTGGAGTTTTTATAATAGAGGACAGGACAGACTCTGTTGTGTAACGCGAATTATATAATACCAATCATCGTTATTAATATTAATATCAACGGCAGTTTTACGTTTAACAATTAAATGCACTGTCGATATTATAATCCAGATTGCAGAGTCCTGTTCACACTGAGAGAGAGAGAGAGACTGCGTTTATAATCCAGATTGCAGAGTCCTGTTCACACTGAGAGAGAGAGAGAGACTGCGTTTATAATCCTGATTGCAGAGTCCTGTTCACACTGAGAGAGAGAGAGAGACTGCGTTTATAATCCAGATTGCAGAGTCCTGTTCACACTGAGAGAGAGAGAGAGACTGCGTTTATAATCCAGATTGCAGAGTCCTGTTCACACAGAGAGAGAGAGAGAGACTGCGTTTATAATCCTGATTGCAGAGTCCTGTTCACACTGAGAGAGAGAGAGAGACTGCGTTTATAATCCAGATTGCAGAGTCCTGTTCACACTGAGAGAGAGAGAGAGACTGCGTTTATAATCCTGATTGCAGAGTCCTGTTCACGCTGAGAGAGAGAGAGAGACTGCGTTTATAATCCAGATTGCAGAGTCCTGTTCACACAGAGAGAGAGAGAGAGACTGCGTTTATAATCCTGATTGCAGAGTCCTGTTCACACTGAGAGAGAGAGAGACTGCGTTTATAATCCTGATTGCAGAGTCCTGTTCACACTGAGAGAGAGAGAGAGAGACTGCGTTTATAATCCAGATTGCAGAGTCCTGTTCACACTGAGAGAGAGAGAGAGAGAGACTGTGTTTATAATCCTGATTGCAGAGTCCTGTTCACACTGAGAGAGAGAGAGAGACTGCGTTTATAATCCAGATTGCAGAGTCCTGTTCACACTGAGAGAGAGAGAGAGACTGCGTTTATAATCCAGATTGCAGAGTCCTGTTCACACTGAGAGAGAGAGAGAGACTGCGTTTATAATCCAGATTGCAGAGTCCTGTTCACACTGAGAGAGAGAGAGAGACTGCGTTTATAATCCTGATTGCAGAGTCCTGTTCACACTGAGAGAGAGAGAGAGACTGCGTTTATAATCCAGATTGCAGAGTCCTGTTCACACTGAGAGAGAGAGAGAGACTGCGTTTATAATCCAGATTGCAGAGTCCTGTTCACACAGAGAGAGAGAGAGAGAGAGAGAGAGAGAGAGAGAGACTGCGTTTTCTGCGTTTATAATCCAGATTGCAGAGTCCTGTTCAAATATCGCAGAGATGAGCAGTTCTGAACTCCACTCTCTCGCTCTCTCTCTGCAGTTTTGCGACCAGTTCCTCTACAAGTCATTTCGAAAGCCACAAACACACACACTGCAGCAGGAAACTGACAAACACACACACGCATGACACAGCAGCAAACTCACTGTATGAAATGGACGAACTAGGTAAGATCTGTGTTTTCTTGTTTTGTATATATATATATATTTATTATTGTTTTTTGGTAAAGAGCTGTTCACAAAGAATTTGCGCTTCGTTTGAATGCCTTTGCTGAAATATGTAACATGCGGGAGTGGTGGGGTGATGACAGAGATTAAAGAGAGAGAGAGAGAGTAAAAGAGTTGAGAAGAAAGGGATGGAGAGAGAGAGAGAGAGAGAGAGAGAGAGAGAGAGAGAGACCTCATACTGCTACAGAATTCTGGTCATAATCACTGATATACAGTGCTGGTCAGTCCTGGGACTTGGATAGACTTTTTTTTAACTCTCTTTCTCCCTCTTCTCAACTCTCTCTCCCTCTCTGTCCCTCTTCCCCCCTCTCTCTCTCCCTCTCTACAATATCTCCATTCTTAACTTTCTCCCTCCCTCTCCCTCCCTCCCTTTCTTCTCAACTCTCTTCCTCTCTTCTCAACTCTCCCTCCCTCTCTTCTCTCAACTCGCTCTCTCTCTCTCAATAATCTGTTGCGTTCTCCTCTCTCTACAGTCATCACCTCATCGCTCCAGCATGTTAGCTATTCAAGGCCTCTGTTCCTCCACACCTCAGCGCCGCTGTGACATCACTTCCTGGGGAAGTGAAACACAGTTTCGCCCGAAGTCAGGAGGAGGCGGTTTCGGCCGCAGGCAGGAAGTGAGGCAACTGCTTCCTGTCAGCGGAAGTGGAGTCTGCAGAAGTCGGCATAATCTGTATAGTTTTCATTAAACATTATGAAGCTATCAAAGACACTGATGAAATTATTATATTATTATTATTATTATTATTATTATTATTATTATTATTATTATTATTATTATTATTATTATTATTATTATTATCATTATTATTATTATTATTATGTATTTATTTGCCAGCCCCCTGCTTTCTCCCAGGTGCACAGGTGTCACAGGGAAGCCCAGACAGGGTTACAATGCAGGCTTCATATTTAAACACAGTGCAGTTTACAGCCAGCGCTGATAATAATAACACTGCTAGAATACAATATGAACTAGGATGCTGTGTATAATAATAACACTGCTAGAATACAATATGAACTAGGATGCTGTGTATAATAATAACACTGCTAGAATACAATATGAACTAGGATGCGTGTATAATAATAACACTGTGTATAATAATAACACTGCTAGAATCCAATATGAACTAGGATGCCGTGTATAATAATAACACTGCTAGAATACAATATGAACTAGGATGCCGTGTATAATAATAACACTGCTAGAATACAATATGAACTAGGATGCTGTGTATAATAATAACACTGCTAGAATACAATATGAACTAGGATGCCGTGTATAATAATAACACTGCTAGAATACAATATGAACTAGGATGCTGTGTATAATAATAACACTGCTAGAATCCAATATGAACTAGGATGCTGTGTATAATAATAACACTGCTAGAATACAATATGAACTAGGATGCTGTGTATAATAATAACACTGCTAGAATCCAATATGAACTAGGATGCCGTGTATAATAATAACACTGCTAGAATACAATATGAACTAGGATGCTGTGTATAATAATAACACTGCTAGAATACAATATGAACTAGGATGCCGTGTATAATAATAACACTGCTAGAATCCAATATGAACTAGGATGCTGTGTATAATAATAACACTGCTAGAATCCAATATGAACTAGGATGCTGTGTATAATAATAACACTGCTAGAATCCAATATGAACTAGGATGCCGTGTATAATAATAACGCTGCTAGAATACAATATGAACTAGGATGCCGTGTATAATAATAACACTGCTAGAATACAATATGAACTAGGATGCTGTGTATAATAATAACACTGC
>NC_054587.1:657436-662436 GCF_017654505.1 Polyodon spathula
CTCTGAACCCCAGGACTGGGTGCAGCAGCAGCAGGGCTAGTGTGAGTTTCTAACCCTGCTCAAACTCCTGCCTCCTGATCATTGCAATATTAATAATAATAATACTAGACTTCATTGAGGGGAGCTCTGAACCCCAGGACTGGGTGCAGCAGCAGCAGGGCTAGTGTGAGTTTCTAACCCTGCTCAAACTCCTGCCTCCTGATCATTGCAATATTAATAATAATAATACTAGACTTCATTGAGGGGAGCTCTGAACCCCAGGACTGGGTGCAGCAGCAGCAGGGCTAGTGTGAGTTTCTAACCCTGCTCAAACTCCTGCCTCCTGATCATTGCAATAAAATCTCTAACAGAGATGACCCTAGTAAGATTTACAGCAGTAACAACAGAACAAGGATTTGTCAAATAAGAAATCTGGTTTTGATTAGCGCTGTCTGAAAAAAAAAACCCCAAAAAACAAACAAATACCAAAAACAAACTGCATTGAGGGGACCTCGGCAATCCAACACGGAGAAATGATCGGCGATCTCATCGGCGCTGCTCCGGAAATTCCCGATCGCGTTCGGACATTCCCGATCGCGTTCGGACATTCCCGATCGCGTTCGGAAGAATCGCCAGCCTCGGAAAACAAACTCGTGTGTCTGTTTAGTAACGTTTGCGATACTTATCTGAATATTATTATTATATATTATTATTATTATTATTATTATTATTATTATTATTAATATTAATAATAATAACAATAATAATAATAATAATAATAATAATAATAAACGTATTTTGCAATGTTATTAATAAGCATATTTGCAATGGGCGGTCTGCCTGCTTGCGATCCTATTGGGAAAACTACTTTCCGGAGATTGCCGAGCCGTTCCCGGACGAGAACCCTTCTGCTCCGGAGATTGCCGAGCCGTTCCCGGACGAGAACCCTTCTGCTCCGGAGATTGCCGAGCCGTTCCCGGACGAGAACCCTTCAATATAAATGCTCCGGAGATTGCCGAGCCGTTCCCGGACGAGAACCCTTCTGCTCCGGAGATTGCCGAGCCGTTCCCGGACGAGAACCCTTCTGCTCCGGAGATTGCCGAGCCGTTCCCGGACGAGAACCCTTCTGCTCCGGAGATTGCCGAGCCGTTCCCGGACGAGAACCCTTCTGCTCCGGAGATTGCCGAGCCGTTCCCGGACGAGAACCCTTCTGCTCCGGAGATTGCCGAGCCGTTCCCGGACGAGAACCCTTCTGCTCCGGAGATTGCCGAGCCGTTCCCGGACGAGAACCCTTCTGCTCCGGAGATTGCCGAGCCGTTCCCGGACGAGAACCCTTCTGCTCCGGAGATTGCCGAGCCGTTCCCGGACGAGAACCCTTCTGCTCCGGAGATGCACGAAGTTCTCCGAGTTCAGTTTCGGCGGCTGCTCGGAACCCGAAGGCGCAGACATGGTGGAGCAGTTTCTGCAGCTGAGCGCAGACGGGATTCAGAAAACTATCATTCACGCCGGAACCGGAGAGCCGCCGTCCTTCTGCGACGGTACCAAGGTGAGGCAAAGACCCGGGCACACGGAACCGGCGGTCCGGGATCGGACGGTCAGTGCTGGGGTGTTTAACCCTTTGAAAAGTTCTGGTTTGCAGCCAGCATCTCTGCGCTGGGAAGCTGTTTACAGACTAAGAGCATGTGTATATAAAATAAACAAACAAATGCATAAAATAAATACAGTTTTTTTTGGTTTGTTTGTTTTGGTTAAACGTGCATTATAACGGTGCAAGGAAATAAAAACATTTTCTGTCGATACGGACAGTCAGTGGACACTCGCAAACCTCGCACATGATCTGAAGAAATCATTTCTCTCTCCTGTCCTCCCTCGTTTTTCTGTCCTCTCCTCTCTCGATTCATTCCCTCACGCTGTCAGGCGTTTACAGAGATGACCCTAGTAAGATTTATAGCAGTAACTCTCAAGGATTCCTCTCTCTCTCCTCTCCTCTCTCTCTATCCTCTCTCCTCTCTCGTTTCATTCCCTCACGCTGTCAGGCGTTTACAATATGATTCGGCGATCTCCTCTCTCCTCTCTGTCCCCTCCTCTCTCTCCTCTCGCTCTCTCTCTTCTCTATCCTCTCTCCTCTCCTCGGAAAACAAATTCGTGTCACTGTTTAGTCACGTTTGCGATTTACTGAATATGATTATTATAATTATTATCTCCCTCTCTCTCTGTCTCCTCTCCTCTCTCCTCTCCTCTCTCTCTATCCTCTCTCCTCTCTCGTTTCATTCCCTCACGCTGTCAGGCGTTTACAATATAATTATAATAATCTCTCCTCTCTCTCTCTCCTCTCTCTCCTCTCTCTCGCTATCCTCTCCTCTCTCTCTCTCTCTCTCGCTATCCTCTCCTCTCTCTCTCCTCTCGCTATCCTCTCCTCTCTCTGTCCTCCTCTCTCTCTATCCTCTCCTCGCTTTCCTCTATCCTCTCCTCTCTTGTTTCATTCCCTCACGCTGTCAGGAGATTGCAGTGTGATTATAATGATCTCTCTCCTCTCCTCTCTCGTTTCATTCCCTCACGCTGTCAGGAGATTGCAGTGTGATTATAATGATCTCTCTCCTCTCCTCTCTCGTTTCATTCCCTCACGCTGTCAGGAGATTGCAGTGTGATTATAATAATCTCTCTCTCTCCTCTCTCGTTTCATTCCCTCACGCTGTCAGGAGATTGCAGTGTGATTATAATGAAAATCTGGTCTCTCCTCTCTCGTTTCATTCCCTCACGCTGTCAGGAGATTGCAGTGTGATTATAATGATCTCTCTCCTCTCTCGTTTCATTCCCTCACGCTGTCAGGAGATTGCAGTGTGATTATAATGATCTCTCTCCTCTCCTCTCTCGTTTCATTCCCTCACGCTGTCAGGAGATTGCAGTGTGATTATAATAATCTCTCTCTCTCCTCTCTCGTTTCATTCCCTCACGCTGTCAGGAGATTGCAGTGTGATTATAATAATCTCCTATCTCTCTCTCCTCTCTCGTTTCATTCTCTCACGCTGTCAGGAGATTGCAGTGTGATTATAATAATATCTCTCTCTCCTCTCTCGTTTCATTCTCTCACGCTGTCAGGAGATTGCAGTGTGATTATAATGATCTCTCTCCTCTCTCGTTTCATTCCCTCACGCTGTCAGGAGATTGCAGTGTGATTATAATGATCTCTCTCCTCTCTCGTTTCATTCTCTCACGCTGTCAGGAGATTGCAGTGTGATTATAATGATCTCTCTCCTCTCTCGTTTCATTCTCTCACGCTGTCAGGAGATTGCAGTGTGATTATAATAATCTCTCTCTCTCCTCTCTCGTTTCATTCTCTCACGCTGTCAGGAGATTGCAGTGTGATTATAATAATATCTCTCTCTCCTCTCTCGTTTCATTCTCTCACGCTGTCAGGAGATTGCAGTGTGATTATAATGATCTCTCTCCTCTCCTCTCTCGTTTCATTCCCTCACGCTTTCAGGAGATTGCAGTGTGATTATAATGATCTCTCTCCTCTCTCGTTTCTTTCCCTCACGCTGTCAGGAGATTGCAGTGTGATTATAAAGATCTCTCTCCTCTCTCGTTTCTTTCCCTCACGCTGTCAGGAGATTGCAGTGTGATTATAATGATCTCTCTCCTCTCTCGTTTCATTCCCTCACGCTGTCAGGAGATTGCAGTGTGATTATAATGATCTCTCTCCTCTCTCTTCTCCCCCCAGGCCTCGTTTCATTACCGCACGCTCTCTGCGGACGGCGCCCGCACGGTGATCGATGACAGCCGCGCGCAGGGCAAGCCCATGGAGCTGATCTTCGGCAAGAAATTCAGGCTGCCGGTGTGGGAGAGCGTGCTGAGAACCATGAGAGAGGGGGAGAGCAGCGAATTCCACTGCAGCACGAAGGTAACGAGAGAGAGAGAGAGAGAGAGAGAGCTACTAGAGAGAGACTTGACACTCCTGTGACTACATCTGTTATTATTATTATTATTATTATTATTATTATTATTATTATTATTATTATTATTTTATCATTATTATTATTATTATTATGTATTTATTTGCCAGCCCCCTGCTTTCTCCCAGGTGCACAGGTGTCACAGGGCAGCGCAGGCAGGGTTACAATGCAGGCTTCATATTTAAACACAGTGCAGTTTACAGCCAGCGCTGATAATAATAACACTAGGCTAGAATATGAACTAGGATGCTGTGTATAATAATAACACTGCTAGAATCCAATATGAACTAGGATGCCGTGTATAATAATAACACTGCTAGAATACAATATGAACTAGGATGCTGTGTATAATAATAACACTGCTAGAATACAATATGAACTAGGATGCCGTGTATAATAATAACACTGCTAGAATACAATATGAACTAGGATGCTGTGTATAATAATAACACTGCTAGAATACAATATGAACTAGGATGCCGTGTATAATAATAACACTGCTAGAATCCAATATGAACTAGGATGCGTGTATAATAATAACACTGCTAGAATACAATATGAACTAGGATGCCGTGTATAATAATAACACTGCTAGAAATATGAACTAGGATGCTGTGTATAATAATAACACTGCTAGAATACAATATGAACTAGGATGCTGTGTATAATAATAACGCTGCTAGAATACAATATGAACTAGGATGCCGTGTATAATAATAACACTGCTAGAATACAATATGAACTTGGATGCTGTGTATAATAATAACACTGCTAGAATATGAACTGGGATGCTGTGTATAATAATAACACTGCTAGAATACAATATGAACTAGGATGCCGTGTATAATAATAACACTGCTAGAATCCAATATGAACTAGGATGCCGTGTATAATAATAACACTGCTAGAATACAATATGAACTAGGATGCCGTGTATAATAATAACACTGCTAGAATACAATATGAACTAGGATGCCGTGTATAATAATAACACTGCTAGAATCCAATATGAACTAGGATGCTGTGTATAATAATAACACTGCAGAAGGAGAATCCAATATGAACTAG